>NW_010303537.1:4859-20784 GCF_000700745.2 Antrostomus carolinensis
TCAGCCTGAAAGATCCCGCCGAGTCACTACCCCATCCCACCCCACCCCAAATGGGGAGAGGTGAGTCATTAGGGCAGTTCCAGGAAAGAGAAGAAAAGTTGTGTATCTTCTTTCTCGGAAATCCATTGTGCAAAATCCTTTCATATGAAAAAAGAAAAGGCACAAAAACCATTACTTTTTTTTTTTTTTTCAGAAAAGGGAAAAAATGAGCACGTTTCCCTCATTTTGAAAACATGCAGCTGTCAGAGCATCCACTGCCTTGTGTCCCCATGGCCACTCTGCATCAGCAGAGCCTCTGCAGAGTCCTGTTCCTCTGGTGCCCTCATTCACTGCTCTACCATCCCATCTGTCAGTACATTCCTTGAGGAAACTTCATTTACAGCTTCTATCAAACCAACAGGCAGCACTTGCAGAGGTTTTTTTTGCAAAAGCAGACCCAGAAGCAGTACAACATCTGCAGGTCTCCATGGTTTGCTCTCTCTGAGCCTCCCACCTGCAGGTCTTGACCTGCTGATTGATTCCCAGATGGGATCAAATGCATTTTCCCCACATTTAGCCCATCTTCCCTGGTGGGAGCACAATTTAGACATCTACATCTGAGGTGATGCAGCTGGAAATGACAAAGCAGTATTTTTTTTCTAACCATTGGCAACTTTCCCTTTCTAGCAAAAGCAGAACAGGGGATGTTCAAGAGAACAGAATCAAGAAGATCAACAATTAAGGACCGGAAGGAAGATTTGCTTTCAATGAAACACTAATTAACAGTGCTTCTACTAGGAACATCACACTTCAAGAAAGTTCTTGTCTATGTTTCATTGGAATGGTTGATTTTGAAACACATTCCTAAACCATTTAGCCCATGCCCAGTTTGTAATCAAAAAAAGGGTAATTTGTTCCCCAAAAAAGGTTTTCTTCTATACCAGTTTTCCCTTCTTGGGTTTACATGGCAAAAATTAACAGAAACAAGTCAAAGTCAACAGTGACTTAACAGGGTCCTAAAAGAACAAAGACCAAACATCTCCTTTGGCCACTTGTTGGGGTTCTTTGAGTGTAGGAGCATAAGCACAAGCCCTATGGCTCAGGGGTCCCCAAACCTAAGAGGCTTTAGCAGCTCCCCATGGGTGGCTTTTTCTTGCATGAATTTGTCCAGGTGTTTTTTAAAGTCAACTCGACTTTTAGCTGTCACAGCATCCTCATGGATACAGCAAACTGCAATGATAGGACAGGGGAGATGGTTTTAAACTAAAAGAGGGGAGATTTAGACCAGATGTAAGGTATGAATATTTAATGCTGAGGGTGGTGAAACCCTGGCCCAGGTTGCCCAGAGAGGTGGTAGAAACCCCATCCCTGGAAACATTCAAGGTCAGGTTGGACGGGGCCCTGAGCAACCTGATCTGGTTGAAGATGTCCCTGCTCACTGCAGGGGGGTTGGACTAGATGACCCTGAAAGGTCAATTCCAACCCAAACTAGACTATGAGTCTATAGACTGAATGTCATGCCCTCTGATCTCAGACTGGAAGAGCCAGTGCAGGACACCCCAAAGAGGGCATATATGGGGGACATGGAGCTGCTGCTTTCTGTCCCTCCCACTCAGAGATTCCCCATCTGTTTGTCCCTGTATCTGCTGCAGTCAGTCTTCCAAGAAAGCTCCAGAACAGTAGATAGATGTTCTGCAAATGCAAGAAATCAGATGTAGAAAATATTGTGCAATCATTTGCTCACCGGAACCCGTTTCTCGCTTTTCAGTCCCTCGTGAGAGGCAATTACAAATCCCCACGTGAAATGCGGTGTAGCCCTGCTACATAATGCTGCCAGGAGCCTTCTATCCTGTCCTGAGAAGGAAATAAAACAATAGCAGTTTCAAGGCCAGTTATTTTTCAAATTAAGGGAAAAAAATAATAATCTTGCTTCTTTTTTGTTTGTTTTTTCATTTTTCCTTTCCTTTTTTTTTTTTTTTTTGAATTCTTACTTAGCATCCTGAAAACCCTTTAGAGGATTTGAATTTAGCACATGAAACGAATTTCTCACAGTGAGGCCAAAGAAAACCAAGGTGCGTGGGTGGAGGAAGCTGTGATCCACACTAGCAGCCAACACCAGCAAGGAGATGTCCTCAGCTGTCTAAGGTGAGGCTGAGCACTGCCTCAAATCCTCCTCGTGTCCTATGGCACTTGCTTTAAAGTCAGATAATAAATGTTTGCTGGGACTGGGAACATAGGGTGTATTTCCAGTGCAGCCCAGTGCAGACCTTACCTCTTAGTCCATCTGTGGACACAGTATTTAAATAGCTGAAGAAACCTGAAAAAGACCATTTACAACTCAATCCTGACAGTTCTACCTCCTTCCACGAGAGGGAATTGCCTCTATCAGTTACCTCCTTGGAAACCTGCTGAGCCTGATGTGTGGTTGTTGGAGGCTGGGATCCCACCAGGGTCCAGGGCAGGTGATGGTGGGCAAAAATAGTTTTCTTCACATGCCTGGATGGGAAGGAAGATGTCTTAGGTCATCTTGGCAGGTTTTGCAGAAAGCTGGCAGCTGGGTTGGCTGTTGGCTCTCAAGGTTGTGGGACATGGATTGAGAAGACTGTTGCAAAGAAGAAAGTTTCTCAAAGTGAGGATCACGCTGGTGTGGCCACCTGCAAAAGAGTTGATTATTTGAAGACATTATAGATCCCTATGACTGCAGCTATTTACCTGGGAGAGACAAGGTGGTTGATGGTAGGGACAATTCTTCCAGCAAAACCATGATATTTTACTGCCACAATGACACAGAAGGACCTGTTCCAGCATGTCCTAAATCCACGGGAAGGATTTGCCTTTGGCATCTGGGCTGCCATTGATGTCCATCAACCAACTCTGACCCAACCCAAGACCTCCCCAAGGACATTAATTACTAGACTGCTTGACTTCTGATTATTTTCAAATAGTCAAAATTCATTCAGAAAAGTATAAGACCCTGCAGGAGACACATATTCAGTCCCTACACTGGTGGCATCCATCATGACCACAGACACACAGGTGTATTTCTAGCTCAGTTGCTGCATAGCCCATGTCCTTCCTTACCTGTCCATAAAACGTCCTCTGATGTCTGTGCCAGGATGAAGATGCACAGGGACAAACCAGGTACCTCCATTTTGCCTAGAACATAAGTTCACGAACTTCTGTTATCATTCAGGCAT
The DNA here is from genome assembly GCF_000700745.2 of Antrostomus carolinensis. Classification (NCBI taxonomy): domain Eukaryota; kingdom Metazoa; phylum Chordata; class Aves; order Caprimulgiformes; family Caprimulgidae; genus Antrostomus; species Antrostomus carolinensis. The sequence continues at coordinate 8,036 of NW_010303537.1, forward strand.
GATCTAATTGAAACATCATGACTTACACAATCGTCTCCCTCTCTGTCCCTCTCTTCCACTCTTTTGAAAAACGTTTCCTGCTTTTTTCCAGCTGGACAAGCTATCCTTCTGCCTGCTTTGAAGTAAATATTTTGTTGGGTTTGGCTGCTGTCGCAGCCACACATCGTCTTCTGCTTGATACTTTATCCATCTGCTGCTAAAGGACTAGGGAATATTTTGAGCTGAGAGTCTCTGAAGGGTTTTGAGGCGTTGAGTAGAATTAAGGAGCAGCAATGCAAGAGAAAAGTCTTCGCTTTCAAGTGCGTAGTAATTCAAGCTGAAATGCCTTAAAAATTAAATACTCTGAGAGATCCTTGTTACCACATCACGTGCTGCAAACCGGAGAGTGTCCGCTGGTTCGCATGAGCTGAGGACCTGATACACCCTGTTCACCCCCTCCATGGTTCATACGCCGAGATGTCATCCAACACTGATTTCCTCTTCTGTCTCAAGCGAATGGAAAAAGACAATTAGACTCCCCCGCTGTCAAGGTTGCCAACATCGGCCTTGCCTCGTTTCTTTTGCTTGAAGAACATCTGGCTCTGCTCTGGGACAGCCATGTGTGGCCAGTCATGTTGCACAGGAATAGGCTGTGCTCACTGTGATAGAGCCTCTCACGAGTCTGCTGTCCAGAGATGCTTGCTGCTGTTGCAGTATGGGAGACTGTATGTTCAGGCTGCCCAGGGAGGTGGTGGAGTCACCTTCCATGGTGGGATTTAAAAGATGGGTAGACGAGGTCCTTAAGAACATGATTTAGAGATGGAATTGGTAGTGTTGGGTTCATGGTTGATCTAGATGACCTTAAAGGTCTTTCCCAACCACTATTATCCTGTGGCTCTGTGATTCCTGGTGCCTTTCCTTCCAGTGCAGACACAAATAACTTTGATGCTGGTCCTGTCTCCTGATGGTTTTTTTCCCCAGATTGCTCTGAAGAAAATACGTTTTTTGTTTAGTTGAGCTACAAGGTCTGGAGATGCCTGCCCAGGAGAAAGCACATGTGGCCGTGGCACTGCTGCTGTGAACGGGGGATACAGGAGCAGCTGCGAGGAGCTGTACAGGGCTGGGGTAGGTTGTCTTTACCCCACAGGGTGTCTGCAGCCAGGACAGCATCATGAAGGCCACCACAAGCAGCCCTACCACGGGTTTCTTGCAGGACACTAGTCCTTTGCTTGACATCACTCACCTTTACTTTCCTCCTACTCCACAGAAATTTGTCTCAGCTGTTTAGAAGGTTGAATCACTGCTTTTTGTGAAGTTCCTTGAAATTCTCAGAAATATCACTCTTTGGTGTTGTTGCTTACTTGCACTTAAGGACAGTTGCTTAACTAGCATTTGAACAAGGCAATGTTCATGTCTCTATCACAGCTGCAAGAGGATGAGGAGACCTGGAAAGCCCTGTCATTCCTGTTCAGACATTTTTCAAATATCCCTTTGCTCCCCAAAACCTTGCAGGGTGAAACACTGTCCCCAAGCAACCAGACCTTGAGCACACATGTGCCTTGGTCCTCTGATCCCCAGCACTCAAAAAATTACCAGCTGGCAGCATTTTTCTCCATTGGAAGGGGTTGCCCAGGGCAGCGGTGGAGTCCCCATCCCTGGAAGGATTGAAGAGTCGTGTAGACATAGTGCTGAGGGACATGGGTTAGTCGGGGACTTGTCAGTGTTGGGTTCATGGTTGGACTCGATGATCTTAAAGGGCTTTTCCTATCAAGGCAATTCTGGGATTCTCACTTAACCTGAAGGTCATGAGCTGCTCTTTGCTGCAGCTCTGGGATGCCCGTTTGGGGCATGGTGGATGGGGACCGACACTGGAGGCGGCTGGTGGTGAATGGCCCGTTGTGCTCCTTGTTGCTTTGCTGCATAAAGAGGGTATTATTGAATCTAATAAATAAGAATCTCCCTGTTAATAAGACTAAATTATTGCATGAGTTACTGAGGGGAACACGCAGCATCCACAGCAGGGAACCACCTCACCTGCTTCGTGCTGGGACGATGGACTCACCTCACAGCATGGCCAACATGTTCTGGTTCAGGTTTACCACCACCAACACCGTGTGCATGAAGGGCTTGTACTGTGCTGGAAAACAAGGAGAATAACCAAAATGTTAGACCAGTTTTGGAGCTGGTTTGCATGCTGGAGTGGGGTGCTGCCCACAGGACTGCTGGCAACCCCTGCACTCAAAGAGCAGGTAGGTCCATTGCAGCTCCTGGGGGATGGTTTTTCCCCACAACCCTTCAGCTCAGGGCAGGGGAAAGGAGAGAGGTGGAGGCGACCTCTGAAGGGAATATTTAAGAAGTCAGTTCATTTCCAGGAAATGTCTCTCTCTTGTTCTTTTATATTTTTCCCCCCTCCCAATGGAAAAACTAAGTCCTCATGAACTTTTGTTCGTTCCCTCTTGCCAGATAAGCTCCGCTTTGTGCTGGTGACAGAAACCCTTTCTCCAAGCACTGGCCATTGGCCAGGACATACAAATCTCAACTGTGTGCTGGCAATGCCACGAGCCCTGTCCCCCTTCCCTCCAGGCTGATACAAAGACCCAGCTCTAACCAGCTCACCATTGGGGGACTCTCTGTGAGACTTTTTCCTTCTTCTCCTTGTGCAGGAAATGGTGGAGCCAGCTCTGCTTACTTTGCCTTCCCTCACAATGAAAAGCCCCAAATACCATGGAGAATAATCTGTCAAACCTGCAGTAGCAGACAGTGAAGTGGGTTGGTGGTAGTCACTTAGAAGAAACAACTGCAAGTGATGTTGGAGGGAACAGCCAGGGCAGGAGATGCTCTTCACCCCAGAGAAGGAAATGTAGTTGCCACAAGAAGATTTCACACCTCAGTTGTGCTCTCTGCTTTCTTGTCTTCCCTATATCCCAGTGCATTCCTCTTCTCCTCTCCAGCTCCCAGAGATGCTCTCTCTGGTACAGGACTTTTTGCTCAGACTTCTATTACTGTTGCCATCAAGACCTCCAAAGGAACCCAATCCCCTTGTGCTATGTGGTAGAAAAAAGATTTCCCAGTTAAAGAAGCAAGCATCTCTGTGTAAGAGCAGAGATATGGAGGGCGGAGGAGAGGGAAACCAGTGTATTTCACAACTCCACTCAAACCAGCAGCCACCACAGCAGAGGGACCACCCTCACCAGTAGCATCTCCAGAGGTGCAAACCATGAAATGCTGATGAAAAAAACCCAACAGGAATGAATCATATAAACTGTCATTATATCAGGAGGCTCAAGGCTTGAGTTCTCCACCACCACTAACATCCCCAGGGCACTAAATAAAGCTCTTCCCATTCACTGAGTTCCCATTTCCAGGAGCTGAGAGTGTGAACAGGTGAACCAAAATGTTCGGTGATTTCACTTACTCATTTCCCAGGGGTGGGGAGAAGAAATGGAGCTGTTGTGCAACCAGGACAGGAATAATAATGATCTCTCTAAATATCTGTCCTCCAACTGCCAAAAAGTTTTGAAGACGAGTGGGGGATGTACACAAGCTGTGATTGCAACACAGCCACCGCTGCAGATTATATAAAGAGAAGTGGACTTTTCTGGGAGCAGTATTTCTGCAGATGAGCTGGGCACAGGGATAATGTGTGCCTGATTTTCCAGGAGGAAAATCATAGAATGAGTTGGAAGGAACCTTTCAGGGTCATCTAGTCCAACCCCCCTGCAGTGAGCAGGGACATCTTCAACCAAATCAGGTTGCTCAGGGCCCCGTCCAACCTGACCTTGAATGTTTCCAGGGATGGGGTTTCTACCACCTCTCTGGGCAACCTGGGCCAGGGTTTCACCACCCTCAACATAAAAACTTTCTTCCTTACATCCAGTCTAAATCTACCCTCATTTAGTTTAAAACTATTTCCCCTTGTCCTGTCACAACAGGGCCTACTAAAAAGTTTGCCCCCATCATTCTTATAGGCCCCTTTTAAGTACTGAAAGACCATAATAAGGTCTCCCTGGTGCCTTCTCCTCTCCAGGCTGAACAACTCTGGTTCCCAGAGAGAGGAGTGACAACCACAACCATCTGGCCATCAGCCCTAGGCCCTCTGCAGCCACCTCCATCCTCAGGAGAAGAACCTTGAGCTGCTCAGCGATTCCTGATGGTCCACAGCAATGATGACATATGAAGGTGTAACCATGGTTTCTAGAGAGAGATTTATTGGAAGGGTATAAAAATAGAGTGCAAATTTCAATAAGATGTATTTAAACACACATTGGTAGGAGAGGAGCCCAGAAGGTTGGCAGCATCTCCAGATTCCCTGATGCACCCAGATCCACTGAGCAAAGCAGAGATGGGTTATGATCCTTCCTTCTGCAAACCTTTCTGTCCCTCTGCTGCACGCTGCTCTGCTTCACAAGAGCTTTCACCAGTGCAGGCACTATTTCATCAACCAGCCATTGGAAATGTGACTTGGGGTAGCACTGAGTGTAGACACTTGCAGAGTCCAGGTAAACTTCTGCATTGAAGAGGAGCCCTCAGCCAATGCTCGCTGGAAAGGCAGAGCCTGTTCCTCCTCTTCGTGGTACTCTGATAGCGGTAGTAAATATGTGCAGGATCACATCTGTTGGGTCAACCACAGCAGGGGGGTTGGAACTAGATGATCTTTAAGGTCCCTTCCAACCCAAACCATTCTATGATTCTATGATTTAATACTGAGTCATGTGTAAATGAACATCTTAGACCTTTAACAGTCCTCCTCCTGAAGTTGTTTCCATTCGAAAGTTCCATCCAAAGTCAGATCAAAATTGTCCTTTTCCTGCTCTCGGGAGAGATCCAAAACCACCTGAAATGGGCAAGATAAAACTCTGATTATTTCTCTAACTTTCAGTAGACACTCTGATGTTCCTTTACAGGATATAGAGCTCTGCAACCCCTATGAGTGGTATATGAAGTAGCTTCACGTGTGGAGCACATGCTCTCTGATATAACCTGCTGAGAGGCACCAGCTACCCACAGATAAATCTGTAGAGTAGGTTTTACCCACCAATGATATAAACATTCCTCAGCTTTGCCACCAGCCTTGTACAAGCAGCAGTAACTGCTTCAGGAGCAACCACAGAGGCAGGGCATGGGCATCTACCAAGGGCATCTAACCCTTGGATGTCCTGTGTGCCTGTCTCGAGTGAGTGGAGTCAGGCAGCAACACTGCCTGGGCTTGCTCCCACCATGCTAAATCCCAGCAGTGAAAAAACCCCAATTTTTCACCACTTTCCCAGTAGAAGACCCTTTGCCCTCCACCCCCAGTCAGTTTTTTGGTGAAGCAGCCTTCTGCCACTGCGCTGGCCCAGGTCTCACTGTGGCTTTTGTTCCTGCTCATGTCTTTGAGCATGTCTAGCCTTGAGATCACCTGCCTGAGTCAAAGTATTCATAGAGAAGCTGTACTCCTCGAGGTTGAAGTTTCGTTTGGCTGGGGAGAAATGAAGAGAGTTGAAAATGAGCAGTCTGTGTTTCATCTTCTCAAAAAGTCATCTTGTTTTGCTCTTACCTTCCTCTAGATTGGAGAAAGACTGAGACAGGGGCAGTGCATCTTCCATGGGGACTTTGTAGACTAGCAAAGAGGGGAACCTTGAAGAAAAAGAAGAAAAGGTGATTCTTGCTCAGTGTTGAGGTTCTGGGATCAAAACTTTATGTCACACCATGAGTGGGATGTATGGATGTTTTGCTGCAGGGATCGCAGCAGAGTTGGAAGTGGTGACATTGTCAAATCAGATCCTCACACAAGGACTCTCAGCTGTTCATCCCTCTCCAACTGAGATCTGTGTCTGGCCATCACACTGGACAGATTTTTAGGGATGAGGTAGTGTTGAAACCACTGTTCATCCCATATTTTATAGTTACCGCTCCTGACGGGCTGCACTTGGGAAAATCCTCAAAATCTCAGCATGGAGAAGATCAGCATGCTCTGGATCCTTCACCTTAATTTCCAGTAGATAGGCTTTGCCAAACTTGTTCTTCAGATACTGAATAGAGCCAATGCACCTGCAGGAGAGGGGAGAAAAACAAAGAGATGTCAGTGTGAAACCATTGGTGCCCCACCATCTGCTCCTTCCCAAGTTGTACTGCAGGTGAAATCATGGGGAGCACTTTATAAAGCCCATGGTGATGGGCTCAGGTAGGTGAGGCTGGAGGAGAAGCCCATGGACCATTTCCCATCTCAGCCATGTGTCGGCCATGCTGCTACCCACCGTAGCTGCCCGGACACCATGATGGCCACACGGTCGCACACTGCCTCTGCCTCCTCCATGTAGTGTGTTGTCAGGATGGCTCCTGTCTCCTTGGATTTCAGGGCAGCACGAAGCACTTTCCTGAGAACCAGAAGGGAGAAAAAAAACCAACCCCATAACACTCCTTAGGAATATCAGACACTTTTCCTTATACCTTTGTCTCTCCAAATGCCTCTGCCCTAAAACAAGTGTAAAAAGTTTACGTACAGCAACTTCAGACTGATTTTCCTGTGGTAATACTTTGAAATAATGCCAAAAAATGTTTTTGCCTCAGATTCCTTTATGAATTCTTCCAAATCCCATATATGACTATCCTAAAGTTTGCTCATGCTTTAGATAGAGAGAACCAGGAAAATGGAGTTTCCGATAAAACCATTGGCACGTGATGAGCAGCACTAACTGCAGATGTGGTAAAACACTCTTTACCTAACCTTAGACATCTACTCTTGGTTTCCAACCCCTTTATCACCATGGTGGCACAGTGCCTGAGATCCTACTCACCAGATACAGCGCTGTCCGTTGGGGTCCATGCCAGTTGATGGCTCATCCAGGAGCAGGACCGCAGGGTTGCCCAGCATGCCCACAGCAAAGCAGAGCTACAACAGGGAAAGGGGTTTGAGTCAAATCTTTTGTAGTCCCTGGTATTCTGTCTAAAAAGACCTGCAGACAGCATCACTTGGGCTATGGGAATCAAGGTTCTGATTTATAGGAAATGTGGTTTTGGAAAAGGCTAATTTCCATCACCCCACCACAGGAGAAAACATGATGGTCTCCTGAGTAGCTCAGAGCACAGGTAGGTCCCTCCACTCACAGAGAGGATTTTTGATTTGTGCTGTGAACTCGTTATAGGTAAAACAAAACCCACCTTTCTGGTTATCCCAGTAGGTAATTTTCTGGTTTTTTTCTTTAAATAGTCTTGAAGCTGCAGAGCATTCACTATTCTGTGGTGGCGAAAAAAAGAACATTTTTGTTATTCCCAAATTCAATTCTCTCATCAAGGATTTCTAAAATGATAAGAAAAAAGAACTTTTCCCCTTGCTCTTGACTCCTGCTTGTTTTCATTAAACATTTATTGTGTTATGAAAGTGTAAGTGAATATTTGAGGCCAAGTGTACTGAATAAGCCATAAGCTCTTTTCTAAACCCATCATTAGTGTCAACAGCATTATAAATCCATTCCACCTTGCCACCGTCAGCTGAGCAGGCAGCACTTAAGCACCCTTTCTTGTAGTGCCAAACTATAACATCAGAGATTTTAGAAACGCTTCCTAAAGATAATGTACTGAAAAGGACATTAGTGGTAAATCTATCCCCACTAAAAGCACTCATCCAAATTGGAGATTTTCTTAACCCACACACTTAATCACAGCATTTAGCACAAAATCACTTTTGCAGCTCCATTTCCTGAGTTTCTTTCAAGGTTGTCGTTGGCTCACAATGAATTTTGAACTTCTGGTCCCCTCCCCATGCCTTAGGACTAGGGGATAAAACATTGCCCAAGCCCTGGAAACACCCTCCATCCATACCGGTTGACAGCAGCAGTTGTATCCTCCTTGCACAGCCCTTTCACGGCCGCGTAGACCTTCAGGTGCTGGTGCACAGTGAGGTCTGGCCAGAGTGGGTCCTCCTGTGGGCAGTATCCCAGGAAGGTGGCTGCGTGGTCCTGGAGGTGGGAGGTTGCTCCATCTCCCCTCTTCATCAGCACCTGCACAACCAAGTTGATCATTTTGTTCTCACAGAGCTTTGCCCAGAGACAAGGGTCAGAAGAAGACTATGGGTTTCATTGGGGTTTAGGTGAGGAAACCCAAAAAGCAAGGAAGTGATTTTGCAACCCTCATTTCCATGATTTCTAAATATAAACATGGCCAATTAAAGTAGATGGAACTGCTTGTCAAAGTTACAAGTAGCTCACAATAATTTTTTATTAAGACACTATTTAATTTAATAGCCCAATGAATTTAGTTAAAACTTTGATCACTAAGAATGCTTTGAAAAAAATTATAGCTTAGCCTTTATCATGGATCTATCCCTTTTCTCCAGATGCCTCCTACCTGCCCAGCAGTCAGTGTCTCCTCTCCAGTAATCATTTTGATAGTTGTGCTTTTACCAGCTCCGTTGGGCCCCAGAAGTCCCAATACTTCTCCTGGAATCAAGACATATAACTTCTTAGTAATACTCCTCATTCACTAAATATGTCAGGAACAGTCCCACAAAAGAAAATCTCTAAAAGAGAGCATGCTAATACCAAAGATCATGGGAAAATAAACAGTATAAATATATTCTCTGAGAGCTTATAATGTTTCAACTCTAATTGATGCTGCAAATCTGAGCGTTGCTCCCAGGTCTCTCAGAACTCACAGCTGAAGTGGATCCATGAGAGAGTGGCCTACGTTATTTTAGATAATGGAGAGTCAAAGGTAACTAATAGGATGGATCCACAACACGTTGTTCATTAACACATCAAGCAGACCAAACATGCCTTAACCACAGAGCAAATAGATTTAACCTTTCTGTCCTTGCTCAGATAACAGAGAATCTGCAGAGAATTAACTCTCTGGGTATAATTGGGGGTCCACAACAAGCCTAGAACAGTTCCAGTTCTCACCTTTTTTAACACAGAAGGAAATATTTCTGGTGGCCATTTTCTTCTTCTTCTTAAAAATGGAACCAGCTTGCTTTATTTTATATTCCTTGCACAGATTGTTGGCAATAATGATTGATTTCTGAAAGAAAGGAGGAAGAAGAAAGATCAGTCTATTATATGGGAAAGCATTAATCCTTCAGTAATATTTTTTCCATTTAAAAAGATAGAAAACCTTCTAAAGACCTTTGAATTTGTTTTATAGTTCTCTGAGAATATGAGGTACAACAGGACACTTTATTGTCCACGTTCCTCTTTTAACAGCTGATGGGACCCACGCTCTGCATTTGGGAGTTTGATTTTCCCAGTGATGATAATACAGCCAGAGCACTGACCTGCACTCATTGATATTGGTGGTTTGGTTTTTATCAGTGGGCTTCTTATGGGTATAAAATAAAATGAAAAAGACAACACATAGTCGTACCTCCTCCTGACTCAGAGCTGCCATGACATTTCTCACTGCTGCTCTTTCAGCTTTGACATCTTCATCTTCCTCTTCAAGCTCCTCAGGGTGCTGGTGGCTGCTTTCTCTTCTTGGGGAAATCCTGCAAACCCACCAGATTCATCTTAGCATTTTGTTCTTTACCCTTGTTCTCCATCATTCTCCTTGTTCTCTCCATTTGGGATAGACCAAGAGTGAATGTCCCACTGGTTCAATGTTTCTTGTGTTTGTTTGGTTTTTTTTTTTTTTATTATGTATTATTACTTTTAAAAATATTTATCATCTTTCCATGTTGTAAAAAGAACCAAGCTGGTACATCCACACAGCACAAGCAACACCATGTGGAGGTACTAACAAGCTTGGGAGCTGTTTTATATTATCAGCACTGTAGGATTTAAGGTGCTATTTTAGTTAAAAAAAAAAAAAAATAAAAATAAAAATAGGGACACAAATACAGTGATATCTGATCAAAATGTTGTCTTCAAGAAAATCAGTGTGGTAGGAGTTTAGATCTTGCATGTGCCCATGGTGCACGTGTGTTTATACAAACCTAAATATTGGGTCCTTTCTCAGAACTGCTCTTCCATATTTTATCTCCAAATATCGAAGAAGAAAAATGAAACCCACAGAATGGATATAAGGCTGGGGAAAAAAGAAGGTTTCCATGTTAACAGCCTTGCCTTCCACCCTGCTACGGCTGAAACTGAGAAGATGGTGACAGTGCTATAAAATATGTAGGGAGAAAACACAATATCCCAAAATAAAGTCCATTAACATCTAAACTCAGGGTAATCCTGAAGGCTGTGAAATATGCTATCACTGCAGAAAATACCAATGGTAGAAGAAAAACTCAATTCATAAAATAACAAGGCAACATTAAGTGATCTGTGCTTATTTTATTTTCCCTTCCCCATTTCAAAAGGGTGAGGCTATTTTTGCATTGGGGGGTAATTTGTCATCCAGACCCACCAAGATCTTCCTTCTGCATGAAATGAGCTCAGGGTTCTTGCCTGTTTCCTCAGAACTGAGGATGGGGTTTGGGAGACACGCATTCCTAAATAAAAGTAATCTGAAAAGTTTCCTTACTGCAAAGATAGCTATGAGTACATCTGTCCTCGGAGTCACATCAAATATCTCAGTGTCTTCCATAAAAAGCTATAATAAAAGAAAATGCACAATGAAGACCTGTAATTCTTTAGTATAATGCTGGTTAATTTTAGAAGGGTTAAAAGCAAATGACAAGTATTTTGAAAATGTAAAAAAGTTCTGATTTACTCAAAATATTCTCCATACAGATGAACAATTACAGATGTTTGAGCATCCCAGTCCTATACCAGAAAATGTCACAGCACTCAGTACCTGTATCACACTCTCTATCACAGGAAAACATCTGGTCTCCTCTCCTTTGGGGTCCCAGTGGAGAAGAGGTGGAGGTGAGCGTGACAGGGCAGAGGAGTTGCTTCTATTTGAACCTCACTCCTAAGTCATTATGGTTCATAAATGGTCTTGCATATAGCTGGAGGGTTTTGTTAAATTCTTAGCTGACTTTCCATGACCACCCTTGGCTGACATGGAGTAAAACACCTTGTGAGCATTCTTAGTTCTCACTTAGCTTCCATGCAAAGTCAGATGCATAACTTCAAGGCTTCTCTTACGATTGTTCAAGCCAAGTTTCTTGACTCTGTACGGCAAGAATTAAGAGTGCTTACCTAATCTATGGTCACAGCTCAACTGTTTGAGAGGCCCCTAGCCATAATGAACAGCTGGAAAAGTTAGATCTGATCTGAAATGGCCATCTAATGATACACTCTGGTCATTTGGAAAAGCCCACCAATAAGAGGAAACTAATGATCCTTCCCAGAACAAAGTGTGTGGTTACCACCAGCCTTTGCTCACAAGGACATATAGTTGTGTTTTATGGTGGGATGCCTCTCCTCCTCCCCAGCACCACCACTTACTTGCTGGCAGTTGATCAATACACCCATCAGTGGGTACGTGGGAATCAAGAGAGACATAGTGCAGAGCGAGATACTAGTACTGGTTGATAATTCCATGATTCTGCTGATGATAAAAGAAACAAAACATACCTGAAAATAAAACAAGAGGGTAATTTAGCTGATGGGAAGAGTTACGCTCCTCACTGGTCTTAAAAATTCTGTGGGTCTATCTTTTCAATTCCCTGTTGCACTTCTAAAAATGGACAAGAAATATAAAGTTCACAGAATCACAGAATGATCACAGAATGATGGGGATTGGAAGGGACCTCGAAAGATCATCTAGTCCAATCCCCCTGCCGGAATTGAGAAATGAAGAGGCTTCAGGAGGTCCTCAGTCACTTCTGCTTGATGGTAGGCTGCTGGTTTGGGTCAGCTGAGGAAACTTTTTCCCCAGACACAGGATTGCTTTGGGTAGAAGAACGAAGCATCCTGTTCTTTCCCATCCCAGTTCATGCCAAATAACCCATCTCGTTTCAGGTCAGGCTTGGGCTATCTGCATCTAACCTAATGGTTCATGTCTCAACACTTTACTTCTCTTGGATGAGAGATGTTGAAGAGAGCGATAAATAACTTTTTTGCCTCCATTCCTGCAGCAGCTCAGGATGGATCCAAGCATTTCCCTGTGCCATGGCAGGATTGTGGGAACAGAACATGGTGACATGAATCTAATATAGAATTGACTGTTATAAAACACACACTCAGGTTTCTGTTCTACATCTATACTTGGTGTTTTGATCTCTAGTTCACCCTTAAGACCTCAAAATACATTCCTGCAAACCCTACGGCACATTATATAGCCAAATGCTTACCACTATCAGGATAAAAGACCAAAAATCACTGCTCCATCCTTTGCGAAAGATGAAGGAGATCAAATAGATTAAGAGAACGGTAGAAATTCCATAACCCAAAGTACCCACAATCTACAGGAAAAAAAAAAAGGAGAAAATGGAGTGATATAAACAACTAGAAACCTATATATATATATAGGTTATATGTATATAACGATGTGGTTCAGTTTAAATGTTCATACACTAAGATCGGGGCATTCAGAAATCACCACAATTTTACTGCTAAGTGTAAAGAAGTATATTCATGCAAGATTTATTGCCTTTTATTTCCAGCTGGAAAAATCCAAATGATAGAAGGTGAAACAAGAAGGTTGGTAAGCACCTGGGGACCCAGGGGTGGGCCAGCACCATCTGCACCCACAGTGTCTTGGTAAGCCCTACACATGCTCAAAATATTACCCCAATTCCTCCCTAGTCAACCAGCAATCACCAGAATGGGATGTACCAGCAAGAAGAGGCTGTCGATGGTCCCGGAAATCTTGTTGCTCATTGCGAACTGAACCCCAAACATGGAGAAGAGAAGAAGCCAGCACAGCGGGATGTCCACCAGCGCCTGGCCACACCAGTA
>NW_010303537.1:20825-35868 GCF_000700745.2 Antrostomus carolinensis
GAAAGAGCCCTGAGATCCGCAGCTGGGCACGAGCTCCCACCTGGGAAGGTACAATACAAAGAGTAGTTTATTGTCAGTGACTGGTTGGCCAACTTCACCCATGAGAATGGTTCCAGGAAATAAAAAGCTAACAAAAAGTTGTTGCCATTGTGATATTGGAGTAAGATCCCACAAAATCTTTTAGTGTTTTAGCATTTTGTGCTGGCTGCAAAGCTGCATGGCAATACAGAAAAAACCACCTCAAGCTGCCCATCCCATTCAAATGTCCTTGTGGTAATGTGGTTGTAATCCCTCCTGTCCACCCCAAAACTGCTCCATTTCAAGGAATTTACCTTGTAATCCTGCGTGTAGCCTATTGCAAAGTGAGGAGGAAAACCAGGGAATAACAACACCATATAAATCAGGTAAAAAGAAAGAAAATAATCCCAGAATCGTCTGTCATTTACCTGAAAACAGAAGAACAAAACATTTGTAGAAAACATCCACAATGTAATGGCTGGATGTCACAATTCATCTTACCACATTTCTCATGAAGTACAGGACATTATGAACACAAAGTGGGATTGGAAACCACATCTTGGCAGGAGGAAGGTTTTCCCCAAACTGTGGCCCTGCAAAGTACTTACCACTGGTGAGTAAGAGATGGGTGGTGCAGGTCCCACTCCTCCATCCCAGACTTGTGATGAGCTATCTCTTCCATCAATTGATGGCCCACAGTTTGAATAACACGATGTAGAGAATAAGGAACCTCCTAAAGAAACCCTCCCAGCCACCCTCTCCCTTCAACAGCCCTTGAGACCCATCAGAGAAAGATTAGCTTCAGTTTTCATGAAGTCAAACACGATGGTTCCACAGCCACCACTGAGAAAGTTGTGTCTACAGGTACGGACAGCTCCACATGGCTTCCCATTAAAATCTGATGACTTACTGAGACTTTTAGCAGATTTAAGAACTATTTTCTGACACCTGCTGGCTGCCAAGCTCTGACACTTACAGAGAAAAATGGATGACTCCAGATCCGAATGTGCACGGTAGAATTGAGGGCTGTCAGCAGAGAGTTGCTAAGCACATTCACAAGCACCGGGAAGCAGTTGATGGCCTCCACATGGCATAACACAGTAAACCTGTAGCTCTTCAAAGAGCAAGAAAACAAGATGAAAACTCTTGGCTTTTCTCATCTGCAGGGAAATAGCAGAAAAAGAGCATGCCAGGAGAATCCAGGCCTGAAAGAACTCATTTTGCCTATACTTTGTTTGCTAAAAATGAAATTACTGGGTATTGGAAGTCTATATATCTGTCCTATGAAAATGAAAATTTTGAGATGGAAGAAGAGAGAGATAAAGTCTCCTTTAGAATGTAGTTTACCAGTTAAAGCACTTCCAAATCTTTGTACCTGTGGGCCTTACTCATTAAGACCATCCCACAGGTAGACCTGATGGAGGCATTTTGCTTAATTATTCAATTGCTGTGAAGAAACATAAGGAAGAGAACAAAAATCCTCACCTGGCCTTTGCGAGACACTTTTATAGCCCCATTGTGTTTTAGCTCCTCTGTGACATTTTCCTCGCTTGTTATTTCCACTGTGAGATCTTGGCTCTTGAGCGTGCGGATAAAGTCTTCAATGCCTCTGCCTGGTGTGAAAGCCAAAAGCAGAGGAGTCATAATACTGAACAACAAGAGCTTTTGAAGGGTTGTTTTGTTTTTGGGGTTTTTTTTGTGGTTTTTTGGTTGTTTGTTTTTTTTTTTTCAAAATCCATGGTCACCAAACAAAACCAGAGAAAGTCTAATAACTGTGGATGTCAGCAGATATGTGGTGGATCATTACACATTAATTTCTGTGAACTTAATGGATTTCGGTCTCATTGACTGAATCTTGCATTGTCATTTTCTTTTTCTGCCTTTGCTGAGTTACTGCAAAATGTATTTTCCTTGCTGATGGTCTGATGAAGCTGACAGTATCATCCTCTGGCAAAATTACATTGAATAGCTTCCACTCATAGGAATGTTGAAGGTAAAACTCTGGAAGCAGACCATGAATTTGACTCAGCATTAGTGAGCCCTTAGTGGAGCATGGTACCTGGTTTGAGGATCCCACACTCTGAAAATGCAGAAATTGTTCAGACCTGGATTTGGGGCAGGGAAAGAACTGGATCCCTTCTAACCCCATCTGCTACAATATCCCTTTTCACATCTCATTGCATCAGGATCTCACCAGCCACTGAAGCCAAAGTAGGGTTCATCCACAAAATACAGTTTCTGTACTCTGCTGTCACTAGAACCTCCATTATCCCTCGGATCCCCTCCATCCTACAACCACCTGCTCTCCACTTATTTTCCTTTGCAACAGCAAGAAGCCCCAGAACAGGAAAGGGTGAGGAAAGGCTCATTCCCCTCACCCGTGTTATTGTGGACCAGGAGGCTGGTTGTGTCCGAGTGAATCCTCTTCCCCAGGGGCAAGAAGTACCGTGCAGATGAGAGCTCCCAAGCGCTCACACTCTGCCAGGCAGCAACCAGGGACAGTTGCAAAACCAGAGGAAGCAGAAAAACCACACAGAGCAGCAAACTACATTAAGAGAGAGATGAATAAACACTCTGAAAACAGATATTCAGCAGAATGTATTTGCATATTTGAAATGGTGGACCCAGATTACCCAACCCTTTTCCTGTTAAAAATTTTTGGTAATTTTATTTCCAGAAGTCTCAAACCTTGATTATTCACAAAGACTCTCAAGAATTTAGCAGGGAGAGGACCTCAGATCTGGAGTGCTCAACTTTTTAGGGCCATGAAATACCTTTCAGACTTTCTTAAGATAGAAGTTTTTCATAAATCAGCATCTCCTTTCTGTTTCTTGTGCCCCACCAGGAAATGCCAGCACGGCAGATTGAAAACCAAATGAGGGGCCAAATGAGTTCAAACAATGGCAACATGAAAGAAATCTAAACAAATAATTGATGAGGAAGTCTGAAAGTAGTATTTTTCCCTACTCTCTCTCTACACAGTAGTTTATTTTAAAACTTCCTCCTCTATCTGAAATGAAAGTGTTTCTAAGGAATTCTTTTCTTCAGGAAGAAAATGGGTTTCCCTTGAATAAATCACTCAGCTTAGAAATGAAAATGCACAAAAGGGAGATTTTATATTGCTGGCACTGGAAAAGAAGCAGCTTTCCTCTCCTCCGAGGGCAGAGTACCAAGATCATTCATAGCCAAGTTCTGATATCAATTAATCCAAAAAGCTTATCAAAAGAGGGGTGTGAAAGTTGATCCCCCTGTTGTGACAGTGTCCAAAGAGAATCACTTTGGTACTTACATTGACCGCAGGTTGTTCACCGAACTCGTAAGCTTTAAGAAGTGCACCCATGCCATGGCAGAGACCTGCTGCCTCCAGAGAGCCAAACCATCAACTGCCACCTCCCTGGTGTTTGAGAGCAACAGCGAGCCAGGCTCCGTCTCGTCAGGGCACAGTGGTCCTGCTTCTGCCCACTCCTCCCCAGGGACACGTTCATCTGCAGAGTTTTCCACATGTGTGTTTACATCTGAGATCAGCTTGTACATTGCAATGTGTAAAAAATTAAGAGCCACCTTGTAATGAGCTGTTGGAGGCATGTCCATGCAAAGCACCCATTCTCTTTGGCTACAGATAGTGTGTTTGCAGCCATAACTGTACCTTCGTGATCCACTGTGGCTTCTTCCTCCAGTTTCAGGAAGACATCCTCCAGGGTTGTCATGCTAACTCCATAACTGATAATTCCATGGTTGGAGCAGCTGTCAAGGCCACTGAACAGATCTGCAGGACAGAGAAAAGATGAGTGCCTCCAAGGTTCCAGACATAAGCTTGTATCTATCTCCAGGCTAGACTTCAGTTCATTTGAGTCAACCTGACCACAGCATCTCCAGTCACAAGGAAAATGATAAAGCAGCAAACTGCCAGGACACAAAGGGTCTGGAGGAACACAAAACTGACACATTCATAGCTCTTTGAGGATGTTTTTCTATTTAGCACCAAAATTTCAGACTATACATCTCTGAGGCAGTAGGGCTATGGGACTATCAGACTAAGTGTGATGGACACCATGAGTGAGGGTCTGCATGGTGTCACTGCAGGGAAGGAGCAGTACTGGCTGTATGGAATTTTCTCTTGTCACTATCTTCTCTTTTAATAGAAAGAAAAATAAACTCTCCATAACAATGCAGCCCACCTTAACCTGCGAGGTTTTTCATCACAAACAGTAGAAAAACATTCGTTGTACATTTTGATCTTAAACATATGGATGCTAAAATTGAGGGGAGAAAACCAAAATGCCACAGTTCTAAAGTCCTTACGTGACCCCTGTAGAAGATCTCCCTCTTCGTTTCTCCTTCCCTACATTTGTGATTATTTTTTCTCTATGGATAATTCTAAATTATTTTAATATACATTACCTGGGAATTTATTCACGTTTTCTAATGGCAGTTTATATCTCAGCTCATATTGACTGTGTCCTGAGAATATGACATTGGGGATGTACCGTTTAACCAGAGATGTCACTTTCTCTAAGTCACAAGACTCATTGACGTGGAATCTGTTCAGTTGAAAAGAAAAATAAAATTCAAATGATTAGTTTAGAAAAAACAAAGAAAACCAAAACCCAAACAAACAACCAAAATCCATTGTGTTTGCTAGGATGCATAAAAAGAAGATTCCAGCCCACTTCATTCCTTACTCTGGAGCAAAGTGCTGCTTCAGTTAATTGAACTGAATATTAATTCAGTTGATTTTCTTGTTTTGATGACATCTCCTCTACGGTTTCCCCCTTACAGTCATTCTGGTGGTTCCTTGTACATGAATGTTCTCAGATACTGTTTTTTGGGGCTGAGGTAGATACCTTAAATGGTAGCCTATCCCCCATTTTTTCTTCAAGAACAGAGAAGAACCAACACACTTCAGCCTCCCATGTGAGATAAAAGCCTTGCGGTCTGGAGAAAGAAAAAGCCAAAGGAATTTTTACTGTAGAGCAACAGCAACTCAAACCTTTTTTTTGCAACTGAATCTCACATGGATTTTCTCCTCCAGGGTTATTCTGTAGAGATGCTACAGGCTACACCTGTGCTTACCTGCGAGGAGATCAGCCTCGTCCATGAACTGGGTACTCAACAGGATCACCCGTCCAGCTCTGTGCTCCTTGAGGAAACTCCACAGCTGGTGCCTGGAAAGAGGATCCAGCCCAGCTGTTGGCTCATCCAAGAACAAAATCTGCAGAAAGGATGAAATTGGATATTATTTGTTGCTGGAGCAATTTCATGTCTTTTGAGTTTGGTGTTCCCCTGAAAGCCTCAGGTCCTGAAGGCAAGAGACCCAGGCCACCTTTTAGGCAAGGGTAATTATTCTGGGTGCTGTGCAGAGGTGAGGGAACTATCTATCCTCTTTAAAACTAGGCTAGAAAGATGAGTTATGAATTTAACAAAATGAAATGATTAAATTTATTAATTTTAGTAAATATGAGCACCTTAAAGAGGTCTGAAATCATGGGAGAACTTGTGGCCAAGTGCATGTGTAAGGTTTTAGTTATGTTGGTCCTGAATATTCCCTAAGTTGCAGAGCTGTGCCTGCTGCTTTACCTGGGGGTTTCCAAGCATGGCTATCCCAATGGATAACTTCCGTTTTTGCCCACCACTCAGTTTCTCAGCTTGAGTATCTTGAACATCACTGATATCCAGAAGTTCCAAAATGTTTTTCACCTAGAACAACACAAGGATGTTCATTCCCAGCACGAGTTGTCCTTCCATCCTTTGTTAGCCATGCAGGAAATTGAAGGCACAGTTTCTAAAAGCATGTAACTGAAGTCTATCTCCTACCCAAACTCACCCACCACCAGCAGGAGCAGCTGCTACAAGGGCTGCTACATCCCCACATCCCCTTGGGTTGAGCAGAGGAGTCATGGTGGTTACACCAAACCCGCAATCTTGTCTGCTAACCTGGTCAAAGCTAGACAGTACCTTCAGTTTTCAGAAGACACAGCCAGGTGGACCTTTTGAGCTTCCCAGTGCAAAAAGAACCTTTACTGAAATGCGGGATTTGCCTACAGACTCACGTTGCTGCACAGCGATGTGTTACAGGGGAACATACACTTACCTCTTGCTCTACATCTTTGGAGTTGATGCCCTTGATTTCTGCAAAAGTTTTCAAATTTTCTTTCACTGTTAAGACTTCAAACTGTGTGTTGAATTGTGGGCAAATACCAACCATCTCTCTAATCTCTTCCCTGTCTCCTGTTTCAGAGAGCTTGTAGTTGTAGATAGTTGCAGAGCCTGTTTACAGGATTCAATATGATGAGGTGGAACAAATTCATCTTCACAGCTTTTTAATCAAGCCCACCCCATCCCACCATTTGCCATCTTACCTTCAGAAGGCAAAGTCAGTCCACCGAGCACATTTAACAGCGTTGTCTTTCCAGACCCACTGTGGCCAAGTAAGGCAGTGATCTGACCCTCATAAATATCTAAAGACAAACCTAGAACACAACCAACACCAAGTTTGGGAAGACATGAGGTCAACTTACTGTTAAAGGTAAAGCAAGACAAGTCAAAATGTAGAAGAATTAAGCAGTAATAATTAATCAGAAGGGCATTAACCAGATTGGAGTAAAGTTCTGTCAATCTGGAACTAAAGGTGTAAGAATCTTCTCTGTATTCAGCAGAAAAGACAATAGAAATACAATAGAAAATAAAGTCATTCTTCTCTTTACTCTTATTAAAACCAGAAAATCAATAAAACCTGAACAAAATAGTGAGCAGTTGCATCAATTAATATTTTACATAATTTTCCAAGCAATGTAAGTTGTGGTTTATTTCTTTGAATGACTGAAATGTTCATGCAACTGTTTCTACTCGTTAACAGGAATCAATATCACAGCTTTCATACCTCTTAAAGCTTCTATCTTCTTGCCTTTCTTTTTATATGTTTTTTTAACATTGTTGAGTCTAAAAAAAAAAGGTAAGGAGGATATTATTTCTGGGTTCCTGTAAATACCTTTCCCTGGTGCCATTTTTTATTCTTATGGGTCTTAATTTAAAATGATAGAAGTGGCATGAAAAGTAAGAGGTACTGGGAAGTAACCCTGAGATTCAGCAGGGTTTGGCACGCTCTATACACAAACATGAACATCACTACCTGACAGATGATACTGGAGCACCAAGCCTTGCAAAGACAAGGTCAGGTCCATTGCTATTTTGGAATGGCCAAGCCCAGATGGCTATTTTACAATGGGCTACCCTCTGCATTCTCCTTGTTGTCCCTAATGGACATTTAACAGAGTCCACAGCAAAGTTGTTTAAAACCTACATTTATCTGAATTTCACCATTAGTGACCAGCCTGAATTATCTATTTATCTCATCTGCATCTTATCTCTGATTTTTATCTGTGAAACAAAGTGTTTTGCAGGAACTTCGAGAACATGAAAACTGCCTGAATAAGTCAAAACAAAGCTGATGGCATAAATGATGGTCTTTGGGAGTATTAAACCCAAGCTACGCAACTCAAAAAGCATGAACAATCCTTCTCTCTTAACCTGATGGCCTCCTTCCCCATGAATTCGGGGGGTACTGGCTCTACGTCATCACCAAGGAGCTTCTCAGGGCTCTTTGTAGTTTGGGGCATCTCCCTGGTGGATCCTCTCTTGCTTCTCAACCAGTATGAGGGCTTCAGGCAGAAAAAAGGGGAATCTGGGATGCCGTATTTGCCTGACAGGAAAGCAGAGAAGATGATCTGTCATTAACTAAAGCCACAACCAAGAAATCAGCCTAGAGGAAACGTTTAGGAGGTTCTAATAAGTACTTCACTGCTTCAAAACTGGTATTTTGTCCAGTTAAAAATGAGGTTTGGAGCTGAGGTAGATGAGACAAGAAGCTTGGCTTCAGGGTTATATCCAATGAATTCAATATTTTACTTAATGAGTTAAAATATTATCCCACACATTATTACACTGTTTTCTCACAATCAGTTCAACAGCAGTATAATTAGACAGAAAAAACACTAAATTCTTTGTCATCTTTGATTTGGGAATTACCAGTGTTTGCCTGGGGTAGAAAAGTCACTCAGTGACATAATACTTTTTTTTTTTAGTCAAAACCTATTTTGGTTGACTGAGAGAATGGAGCAGCCTATAATTTCCTTCTGGAGCTACTCAGTCCATATAAATTAAAAGTATAAAAGAAGAAAGTATGATCATAAGCAAAAATCATACCTACCTGGTAGAACTTTGTCGAAATACAGAGCTAACAGCATGTACAAGACTGAGTCAAAGAGCAGCATAATGTAAGTCAAAAGTAAAAAGTATGATTCCTCCATAATGTTAGAAAAAGAGAAACCCATTCCATATTTTTCTAAATGGAAAACCTGAAAAATAAAGGACAAACAACAAAAATTTTAAGACTGGAAAATTAGGCACATGGCATCAAACCATGGATGCAATTTGTTACCCTAGAAATCATCTGCAGCACTGATCAATTTTTCTTCCTTTCTTTTGAGTGAGGATGGGAAATAAACTTACTTCACACAGAGATTTTCATTAAAAATTTTCCAGAACAGTCCAGAAACAAAAGAAAAGATCAGAGTTTCAAAGAAAATCATTCAAGAAACATGACATGGCCACCCGTGATGTGACAGAGTCAAGGCAAAGACACTGTAATTTGACACAGTGATTGATTTAACCATATGGTAAATCAGCATGAAACAGTTTCTTTTTCAGCTGGGGTAGAAATTTCTCCCAGGCAGATTTTTTTTTGTGTATCAGGAAATCAAATATTTAATAATTTGAGCTAGAATGTGTCGCTCAGAGCTACAGAAACACGATCGACGGAAAAATGGGAAACTGCACAGAATTAGCCAAAGTAAGGATGGTCACAGCAGAAACGTCAAATTGTATTTGCACAGTTTCTGTTGCCAGGAAGAGTTCCTGCAGCAAGAGGGGAATGACCGGGTGTGAAGAGCTGATGTCCCCAAGTCAACTCCTGTCTGCCTGGGGTCCAACCCCAGTGGATAATGGTGCTGTTGTGTGCAGCGATGGGCTTCCTCCAGTTTGTGTGGACGTTACAGAAGTGCACAACAGCAGATTATTTGTGACAAGGGCCATGGTTTTCTTTGCATTCATTGACTCTTTAAATGAGGAAATGAGACAGGGGTGTTGGAGTTCCTCTTTGCTGCCCAACAGCAGCTCAGCTCACATGGAGGTTTCAAAACAGGAGGTGGATATGAAGTAAATGTACCTGAAGATTTTACAGCTGTGGAAAAGCCAGTCTTTTGAAAGGAGGACTATGATTTCCTATGTCTTTTTCTATCAGCAAAGTACAGCAGGGCTTTTTAGTGTCACAATCTGTCACAAAGTGTACTCTGTCTCCCCCGAGAGGGCCCAGGACAACAAGCTGTTGGAAAGGTTCAGCTGCAGAGATGGTGCTCCATACCTTTGCAATGCCAACGTTGAATGCAAAAGGGCAGAAGAGAGAGAGAAACCACTGCAATGGATCCGGAAGATTTTCTATCAGCACAGCGAGGCTCAGGCATCCAAAGAGAAATGTGATGAAGAACCCCATGGAACTGGCAAGTTTGGAGGTCCTTAAGAGGGAGCAGAGCATGAACACCAGGTGTATCTGTAAGAACAGAAGTTTCTTTCAATAACTGAAGGAAATAAATATCTTTAACAGTAGGACTTCCATTTGCCAAGCAAACGGATCTCTCATGAGCTGGGTCCATGTAATAAAATACACTAAAGTCCTTCTTAGTGGGTTGATCTGAATTTCAAATCAGGTCTTTTGTAGCCAACCTACTGCCTGTCAGACCTTCAGGCTGTAAAACTGGCCACTGCTGAGTCAGAGAATCCACTTGGCTATTTCAATGATTAGGACCATACAAAGGACCATCCTGAGCACTGTGCAAAAGGCTCTGGAGTAACATTTAGGCTCATCAACATAGTAATAAATCATGTGGAAAAAGAGTTCGGCTGTAAAACCTGACTTACACATGCTAAGCCATACAGGAAAAACAGCAGTAAGATCGCAGGGAAGCTGCTGAGGTAGAAAACATCCTGTACCAGGAGAGCTGTCAGCAGGCAGGAGAGGACCATCACATAAACAGCATAAGGCAGACTCCAGGAGAGCCTGAAGATAGAAAGGTGCCATTACACTTTTGTTTAATTAAGAACTGTTGTTGCAGCTTCATCTACATGGCAGAACCACTTAAAATATCTCCCAGGGTCAATTCATTCACATCAACAGAAAGCATGACCCACCTCAGGAGGAGATACCCAAGGAAGAAGCATATGCTGCTGCCATATGCTTCTGGTTTGTCCTTAGAGTACTGGAGAAAACTCATTTAACTTACAAATTGACTGTGCAAGTGCCCAGGAGTATACTGATGTTTTGCAAATAGATACTTTAGTTAAAAAAGAACTCACCAAAATGCAATATCCTGCAGCCCCATCGTCTTCATCAATACTTTGAGCTTCTTCCTTTCTCTTGCAACATTAATTGATAAGAAATACATGAACGGAGAGAAACACATGACGATAGTAATCATGAAATGACTGTACTGTAATGTAATTGAGAAGATGACACTCCGGGACTTCATACGGACACCAGCAATTGAGTTCATTTCTTCCCAAACAGAATGATTTGCCACCACCTAAAGGAATTCAAGGTTGACATCTCAGTATTTAGTTTATTTTCTACAGTAAGAAGTATTTATATAAGGAACCTTCTGATTCATCATCCCTAGATTTACTTTTTAATGCAGCTTTATAGAAAACATCAACAAGTAATAAAATAAAACCCTGTGGGAAGGGTTTATCCAGCTCATTTGTGTGTCTGCACCTTGGCTAGACTTCCTCCCTTGTCTATCGAGAGAGATAAATCCTTCAGCTCTCCCAGAGGTAAGGATCCAGGCACACAAATGACTCACATTCCCCAGGGTCCCTGGAGATGAAAGCAGCCTGGAGAGCTGGAGGTGCACAGCCAGGTGGAATGACCCCTACCTTGGTGTATTTTTGAGGAACAGTTTGGGAATGAAGGACAAGAAATGGCAGACGTGCCTACTTTGAAACCAAGTCATCCAGCAGATATTCATACCACCCCAGTCTCCTGCAAGAATTGCCTTTTCCTTAGAATCTGAGAAATGCTCTAAATCAAACAGTGGTGTTAACACTTGGTTCCCAGCCTTTAAGAGAAATTGCCATTTTGAAGAGTAACAAAAGTTAGCACAAATCTTCAAAATTAATTTGAGAGCAGTCATTTTCTGCAGGAACTGCTGATTGCATTCAGGTTCTCACTGTTGCTGCCAGTAATCCTCAGACAGCTGAGGATTTTAAAATACTTATTTTCCTGCAGAATTTTCTGACAAGCCCATCTCCTTGCTATTGTCACTGAACAATTTGTCTTTCCTAGTAGACCGAGTTTAAAATAAAAAGACACCTACATCCGTTCCTAAATTCCATTTACCTCTATAATAGCAGCATCGATACTGGACTGCAGGGACAGGAAACCTTTGTACCAATACCTTGGGCTGTAACAGTACCGCGATGAGAAATTGAAACAGCTATCTGCAAGGAGGAAAGGTTAAGGGCATCACAGGTAAAAGCAGCAAAACAGAATTGGTTTTCACTACAGAAGCTGAAGATAAGCATGTGTATGTATTATGGGAAACTCTTCAAATGGACAGTGGCCCACTGACAAAAAGGAAATTAATATTTTATTAAATCATTTAACTCCTGACAAAAATAAAATTAACAATTTATCAAATCATTTAACTACTAAAAAAATAAAATTAACCATTTATTAAATCATTTAATTACTGAAAAAATAAAATTAACCATTTATTAAATCATTTAACATATATAGATTATCCCAACAAAGTGATGCCTATCCATGCCAGACAATCACCCACCCATAAACTGTCATTTTCTATTACCTATGTATCCAAAGTTGTCATTTGGAATAACCACATTCCCAGTTGGAAACCTGAGGTGATAGGAGAAATTGTTTTTAAATACAACCCCTATAATTTCATTATTTGAAATCCAGGCTTCTTCCAGGGCTTTCTCATTGTCCAGAGCCTCTAGTTTTATACCTGCAGTAAGAAAAAATATTGCAATGAATTTCTGTAGGTCTGGAAATGTGTGCACAAGCACTGGGAATATATTCTGCTTTTTTAATATTGCAATTCCACTTCTTCCAGTTCTCGTCACTGAGCAGGGTGGCACCTTAAATACTTAAATACCTCTAAATACTTCCTAGTTTGTCACTTAGGAAGAAGTGAAACTCAAAAGAATGACCCACTGTGTCTTAATAGTATTATTCTACAAAAGCAGAGCTTTACAGTTCAGAAGTACAGACTAATCTTGCTGGTGATTTAAATACTAGAGAAGAAATATTTGTGAGAATGAAGGATCTGGGGTGAATTTTTCCTACTGACCAAAGATACTGGAGAACCACTAAAATGTAACATATAATAAGCTAAATAATGACAAAGCTAAATATTTAAAGGGCAAAACATACCTGTCATTACAGAGTTCAAGGCCACTTTGTTCATTATCTGCCTTGTGGTCACGGTGACGGGTGTAAAAGCGATGGTGACCCCCGTGGCATTATAGGCAGGATCATCTAACTGCCCGAGGTAGCTGAACGGCACTTCGGGGTAGCGGGTGTTCATTATGAACATGGACACGATGAACATCAGCGGCAGAAAGAACAGAGACAGCATCCACTCCTAGGTAAGGGGGAGAATGGAGAGAATTTAATGATATCAAAGTGTAAGAACTTATGCTCTGTGGGATTAAAATATAAACAAGTGTTACTCAGTCACACCAGGTTCTTAGTTGTCAACTAACTAGCAAGGTCTTTGCATTGTTCACATCACCTGAGGAAATTTCTCTGCTCAAAGAGCCCATCTGTGCTCTCGTACCTCACATAAGAGACAGAAATATTATCAGTTAAAAAAGTAAAGTCTTGTAAAGTGTTTATTCCCAGTCAGGGCTTTCCAAACGTGTTTTAATGTTCAACTTCACAAAATGAAATTGAGGTCTAGGGGAAGGCAGGGACTGTCCACTCTTTAGCAGTTAGTTTCTCACTTTTTCACTATTTTCACTTACCTGAAAACTCTGCATCTTCATCCTCCACTTGACAAGTAGATTTTTCCACAGAAGAATTTTAGTTTGCTGGAATACACTCATATTTCTCTGAAGCGTCTTCATCTTTGAACCTACAAATAAATTTTTTAAAAAAATTACTTTCAAATGTAACAAAAGGTAGGACAGCTGAGACTGCTGGTATCTGCACAGCCCTTGCACGTATGCACCGTAATACTTGATTTCCCTTTTTGCTGCAACACAGACGACCTGTGTTGAGCACAAACCAGCCCTGTAGCACAGCTTCTAGCAGTGAGGAATCAGGAGATCTCCTCATCCTCAACAAACACACTCCCAATCCTTGCAGTTCAGCACCAAGACACTGATTATAACCAGAATTTCATGCTTTCATGCTGTAGCATGGTAAGGCTGGGAGGAGTTATTTATGAAATAAAAAAGAGAAACATCACACTACATGACTTAAATGTCTTGGGTGGCTTTAATATCCAAGAATAAACAACAACATGGTCGATTACAATCAACAAAATCTTTTTCCTTTTATTTTGTAACGTGCTATAGGCTTCACACCAAGATGTGTTGAGCAACCCCTGGCTGCGGTGTGAGCTGAGCTCATACGGAAAGAAGTGTTGATTGAAGACAACTCGGAGCTATGAGAGAACAAATTCTTGGAAGTGCATTTGGAGAGCTGTCACTGTCAGGGATATTCACAGGAAATGAGAGAGAGACAGCCTTGAGCACGCGTTGGTGTGCGACTCGAAAAGATGTGGCAGCATTTTTAAGAAGATGTGGTCAAAGCAAAACAAGGATTTGTTGCCTGGATTGATGCTGGTGGTGGAAACTTAAATAGGCAAGAAGTGAGCTGTCAGAGTACCTTTTGGAGATGAGATATGTCCATAGCAACGTTAGTCCTTTTGCTCATTGGAGTCATTAATTATTATTTTACTAACGTTGATAAGAACATACCTCCAAAAGTTGGTCTGGTAAGTATTCAAACACAAAAGGGTTACACTCAGAGAGCCAACCTGCTCTGTTGTCACATATGTAGCTAAAATATGCTTTCAGACAAGACCTTGATCTTCTCTAAATGAAGTCTCAGGTAGAAATATCAGAGCATTTATAGACCTAATCCTCTCAAACCTTCCTGTCATACAGAAGGAGGATTTACGTTGTCTCATTCCCTTTGGGGAATGATGCTTCACAGTGCTGACAGGCAAGACAGAGTTGATCTTCCCTCAAATATTTATATTCAGCCCACAGGAGAAGCATGTCTCTTCTGTAATAAGGCAGCAGGCACCAAAATGCTGGAAAAGCAGCTGCAACAGACGGTCTTCCCTGGGTACATGCTGCAAACACGGGTACTGGCATGGCTCATGGGGACAATGGGGCAGGGACATCAGCTCAGTGTCAGAAATCTGCTATTTTGTCATCACTTTCTGAATAGATTTTTCTTTTATTGATGATCTTGTTAAATCCAGGCAAATAAATTGAAATAAAAATTTGAATGTAGCCTGTGCGACCAATCTCTAGACTTCCTTCAGGAGACTGTGAAGTTAAACTTGTAATTGCTTGGTCACTTTTTCACCTAACAGAAGTAAGGTGTAAGACAGCGTGTATCACCCATATGCATTTCCACACCTGAAATGGGATTTGTGTCACAGCTGAAGCAGGTTTCCAGTTTATCCTTCATTTTATTAGTCACATTGGGTAATCTTGGCAAGCTGACACACGGCTGGAATTTCAGCTTCACACCCAGGACATCCCAGTGTCCTCCCCTCAACACGCTTGACCCCCCAACCGCAGAGTTTGGGCAGTTGGAGGGAACTCAGCAGAACTGATCTCATTGATCCTTCAGTATTGCAGGGGGAATTTTTAAGAGGGTAAGGTGGATAGAAGACTTTTAAAATTCAATCTTCAGCTTACACTGCATGTAGGG
>NW_010303537.1:35895-44499 GCF_000700745.2 Antrostomus carolinensis
AATATTGAGCTGAACCAAGCTTATCCCCTTAGCACTGAGAAACACTGAAAATACACCTCTGCCATAAACTGAGCTCCACTGAGATGTTATTTCATATCAAAGGAAGGTTAAAAAAGACTCTATTGCCTTTAAATAATCACTAAGCTTAATCACAAGCTTAACTCAGCCTATTAGAAAGATGCTCAGTGTCCCACGCATGCATATTCTCACCCAGTGTTACTAACGGTGTTATTAATTACAGGATGTATTCATAACTTTTAAATAGCAATTTTTATTTAAAAAGAATGTTTAAGCCTTACCTTAAAGGGGAGGTTTGGAAGAAATCCAGAGCTTGTCCTTTGTAGTGTGCCTGTAAAAGCAGAGATGCTGAGCCTCCCTGGGCTGGACTCGCCAGTTGTCCCAGCGACTCTCAGTGCTCCTTTGTCCACACGCTGGTTTTTTTTCACTCAGGCACTTCTGCCAAAAGGCATTCGTCACACCATCACTTCTCTTTTCCCTGGCTTCCTCCTCCCTTCCTTCTTGGAAGATCTTCAGATTTATTTATGTTATAAAAATCAAACAGGGCATATTGTTGTTTGAGTTGCTGGAGCAGATTCTCTGAAAAGTTACTCAGGAAATTCTTGAGTCTTGGCCAGGAGAAGAAAAATGAGCCCAACTACAAACCACACAAAAATCCTTTCTCTGGCAAACTCCGTGATGTTTCTCAGTGCAGCAAGAGAGGTTGAAGTCAACAGAAATATTACAGCACGTTGCTGAAGGCAGAGGAGCAAACGGCGACTCTCACTCCTCTCCAAATGGCAAAGGTTGTGTTTGCAAACTATCAGTGTCACCAGCCCCAGCGTAGGAAGAGCAGGAGAGCACTGCCTCCTGGAGAGGAACAGCCCTTCCGATTACCAAATATATTGTAAACATTAAAATAAACTTATCTTGAGCAACCTTGTGCTTCTAATGGGTTTGATTTCATCTCCAGGCTGGGAGTGTGGCTGTGGAGCACACCTACCCCTCCGTCCCCCACCACAGCATCCGAGGGTGGAAGAGGGAAGCAACCAACTGGGACAGAGGCTGGGCTTGTAAATGCAGAGGAGCTGGATCTGCTTCCCTTTGCTTTGCTTAGCAGGAGAACACCCACCCCTAACATTTAAATAACATTCAGACGTTTTAGAGCTAGGCAGACTCAAGAGGAATAGCAAGTCAGGACACAAAATCAAGTTAAGACCTGTCCACAGTACATCTCCCAGGTTTATAAACCTTCTCCTCCCTTTCAGCCCCTCCTCACAAAGGGGGAAAAAATAATAAAATGAAGCAGAGAAGTGGATATGCTGAGTCCCAGTCAGTGAAACTCAAGCAAAGACATCTCCCTGCCCATCTCCTTGACAGAGGCACTGGTGGTTGGAGATGATCCGTATGGAAAGCAGCTCTCCCGGTGTGTGGGGTGGCTGCTCTGGGGGCTTTTCCTGGCAGGAGCAACCCATCACTGAATCATGGAAGTTACCTGTTGGTACCTTCTTGCCCACATCCCTGCTTGCATTGCCTACACACACATCTGTGGCCGAGTAATCCACCTGCATTGCCCATACCTGCATTGCCCATACCCTACCTTCATTGTCCATACCATACCCACCTCACCTGTACCTGCATCGCCAGTGTCATCCACATGAACTAGAGGAACTCCTGGCACAGACTAGGGTCTTCCTGCTGTGTCTATCCCATGGGATGGCACTGCCCCCGTCCCCCAGTGGGTCCCAAGCCCAGCCTTTCCCAAAGGCTGAGGGTGCTGGGGCACCAAGGGAAAGATCTGACTGCCTGAATGTAGGGAGTTTTTGTTTTATTTATTTTTAAAAATTTACTATTTAAAGCTAGCCCTGGCAGACAGATGTCCAAGAAAAGATGCTGATCTGCTCAGACAGGGTCAGGGTGCTGGTGCTTACCCCCATCTCCCCACCAGTGCGCCCATCCCTCCCAAGCACCCACAGAGGCTGGGTGCTAACGCAGAGCCCTTCCCCTCTTCCCGACAGTCCAACACATGTGCTGTCACCAGAAGACCTGGTAAACCTACACTCCTGCTCCAGCTTTACTTTGGGTCAAAGCACATCTTATTTTGACTTCAGATACTAATAATTTTTTTGAAAGATGGTAACCTGCCAATTTCCATTAAACTTTTCTAGGGATTGCAGAGTCCCTTCATTTCTGTGTCCCCAGCAGTGGGAACCAGAGGTGGGCCAAGGTGGCTGAGATGAAAAACACAGCAACAGCAGATTTTTGGGTCAAAATACAGCCCCATGCTCCTCCACTGGAAAGCAGCACCCTTGTTGGCCACGTGGTACCAGCCAGAAGGATGCTGGTGTCCTCCTGCCATGGATGAGTGAGGGTTTCAGAGATTCTCTCCAACAACCGAGCCTCCCATGCACAGCTGTGGTGCCCACCTTGCTGCCTTGGGACCAGCAATTCATCCTCAGCACAGAGAATCTTCATGAGTCAGTCTGAGCAAAGGTACAGGTGAATGGTAGGCAGATAAAGGCTTTATTTATTAAAATAAGAATTCTTTTTTTCTTTATGAGGCAGAAAATCTACAAGGTTGTATGTGATGTGACACAGGCAACCAAGTCCTAGGGCTGCATCCAATCACACATATCAGTAACACTGATGAAATATGCTGAATATTTTCCTTTCTGGCTCCAAGGGCTCAGGGGTGAAGCGGTCTCCGCTCCACAACCCCATCAGATGCCATATCCAGGTCATGCTCCTCCAAATCCCGGGTAAGGTCTACAAACACCTGCAACACCACAGCAGAAATGACCCCATTATTGCCAAAGACTGATGGTGTTTACACCAGTCATGGGCTATTTCTTTTTATACAGGTAGTTTCTAACCTGTAACTTCTACATCGACGTACCTGTTGTAGAGTGTGCAGTGACAAGCTGTACTCCTCAAGCTTGAAATTCTGTTTAGCTGCAGAAGGATGGAAAGAGCATCCTTAAAAAACAAATCCATATGAGTAATTTGAAAGCAATCTTCATAATTAATTAATTGTTTCCTTTTACCTGCTTCTAGCTTGGAGAAAGACTGGGACAGAGGTAGTGCATCTTCCATTGGTATCTTGTAGATGAGCAAAGAAGTTGTCCTGAAAAAGTAATTAAAAAAATGAATTTGTTGTTTTGTGACTGAGCACCAAGGTTTGGAGGTGCTTGTAGGGTTACTGCATTCCCAGGTCAATTATTGAGCAAGGTCAGTAAGATCAACAGAGTCTGGGCTGGGTGTGCAGCCCATGGGGTAGTGACCTTTCTTGCCGAGCCGCATGGGGGAAGAGGCGCAGAATTTCGGCATGGAGAGCATCACTTTGCCCCGTGCTTGGCATTTTGACTTCAAGGTGGTAACTTGTGCCAAACTTATTTTTCAAATCCTCAAGGGTACCGATGTACCTGCAGTGGTAAAATAATCAGAATTTAATATATTCTGATATTTTAGAATATCAGAATATTTAGAATATTTTAAAACAGTGTTAAAATTCTAAAATATTTAGAATATTTTAAAACAGTGTTAAAATAATCAGAAACAGAAAATGAAGCAATCATTGGATATGAGCAGCAGATGTACGTCTTCTGTTATACTGAGCTGCTGAAACAACCTACCTCCTCACAAAACTGTTGGAACAATCCAAACCTACTTTTTTTATTAGATTAAGAAGAAAAACCAACCAACCAAACCACAGACTAAAAGCCAGGTGGCATCCCAATGAGCAATGCCACCCTGGTGCCCACCGTAGCTGCCCCGACACCAGGATGGCCACTCGGTTGCATATCGCCGCTGCCTCCTCCAGGTACTGCGTGCTAAGGACGGCTGCCCGCTCCTTGCCTTTCATGGCACTCTGAATCACCTTCCTGGGAACAGAGGGGTGGCACTTACTTTCCAGGAACAAATGAAAATCTCTCATTTTGCATTTCCCTCCCCAAAAAACAACTGCAATGATAAAATTATTAAAAAGTGGACAGTGATTTAAAAGACTTCAGTTATCTTGCTTAAAGATGACACGTGGATGACAATGCTACGTTGTAATTTGTCTCATCAGCATCCCCCCAGATTTTATGCTCTCAGTGTAAACTGTCAATGAGAAGCTAGAGCAAACACTGGGGCTGCGTGACAAAAAGGAAGAACTATATATAATTTTTTCTCTTGCTTTGAAGAAACCAGGAATTTTTGGCTTTTGTACCAAATGCATGAGTTCAGTAGTTGGCATCTACTCAGAATTTTTTTGGTGCACTACCATGAAGATTATATCTGATGGTTAGCAAGGGCTTACTGCTTGATGAGTAAAGGAGTTCAGCAAGTGGTAAAACACAGATGGACTGTGCAACTGAGGCAGAAACTCTTTACCAAACGGTTACTACAATAG
Source organism: Antrostomus carolinensis (assembly GCF_000700745.2). Lineage (NCBI taxonomy): Eukaryota > Metazoa > Chordata > Aves > Caprimulgiformes > Caprimulgidae > Antrostomus > Antrostomus carolinensis. The sequence goes on from NW_010303537.1 coordinate 40,286, forward strand.
GGAAGGTAAGATTCATCCTGTTAAATCTGTTACAAACATCTCAATTCTGCTAAAACAGGGCTGCTCACCACATACGGCGCTGCCCTTTCAGGTCCATGCCCACTGATGGCTCATCCCAAAGCATCAGCGTTGGATCTCCCAGGACGCTCAGTGCAAAACACAGCTGAAATGGAGAAGGCATCGACGTCAGGTCACGTTTGCTTTTACTTCATCTGCAAAACTGTCAGTTGTCCTGCTACATCTCACTCCCTGTGAATCTTTTAGAAGCTGAAGATCTTGATTCCAAAGTGCAGGAGGAATAGGGATTAAAAAAAACCAAACCAAACAACGCATCTCAGGTGTTCTTAGTGAACATATTCATCTCTCCAAATCAGCTTTCCCCAGAACTCCCAGGCCTGCCAAAGATTTGAAAGTGGTTTTCCATCCCATTTACTGGCAGATGCTCATGGTGGGGCATGAAGAGGTGATTACCTCGTAAATCCAGTTTGTGGTTTGCATTTATTAAACATACAATGAGGGAGAGTGGAGAGAGAGGAGGTGGGGGGGACCCTGCCAGGCTGGATTCAAAAAGCTATTGATGAAAATAAGTCTTGCCAGGAACCCACTCTACTGTATCTGCTTCTATGTTAGAAGGAAGTAACTCCCTTCGGAACCATAAGGAGTTTTCATGATGACACTGAATTTGCAGAAATTTTTATTAAATTTTAATTTTAGGCTTTGGTCCAAGAAGAAAATTTTGACTTTGTGAAACAAAAACCCAAAACTTTTACAATGTCAAGAACCATAGACCATATTCTGCTCTCACTGACATCAGGGCAAGGAACCCAACACATTCTTGAGCTTGAAAGAAGGTTTTCTGCACCCCAAGTTCAAAGAAGAAAGAGCAAAATGTGCTCAAGTGCCAAAGACAAATCTAACACATACCTTTCGGGCTTCTCCAGCAGGTAATCTCCTTGCTGGAGTTTTAAAATGCTTCTGGAGATCCAAGGCCTTCGCTATGCTGTGGGGAATGGAAAGGAAAAATACTGAAATTACCATCTCCGTTGGCTAATGCTGTGGTCGGTGGTACTGAGGAACCAGAGACTAACAAACATGTTCTGGCTGATACACATCACCTTGGGTTACTTGGTGATTTTACTCCTAGCTCAGATGGTAAATTAAGGAAATTTTGCAGAAACTCAAGACTGTAACCACAACTAATGAGATAATTGAGTTACTCATGTAACTGTCCATGAACCGGAGCAATTTTAATTATTTTTCTGAAGTTTTCTAGGTAAATTAGGGTTGAAATCTTAACAGATAAGGGATTGAGAACAGTGTAAAATAGCAGATCTCATCAGCAGCAGATCCAGTTTCTCCAAGGTAAAGAGGCATTGAAAGTGGTGTCTCCTATCAATTAACCAGGTTAATGAGCAGAAAAAACCTTTTCCCGTCCTGTAGCTCTAGAGAAAGGAAGAAGGAAAAGCTGAAATCATTTGGCTTTTACCGGCTGGTGATAATAGCTGCATCTTCTTTCCTCATCCCTCTCACGGCAGTGTACACCTCCAGATGCTGGTGGACCGTGAGGTCTGGCCAGAGTGGGTCCTGCTGTGGGCAGCAGCCCAGGCTGCCCTGCCCTGGGGAGGAGGCAACTTCATCACGGCCCTGGAGCAGCACCTGCACAAACACACCATAGTTGTAGTGTGTTATTCTGAGGAGAACCAATGAAACCCTTGGAGATGAGGTAATGTTTTCTCCTGTGCTGTAAGAAACCTCATTAGGACATGAGAAATGAACTCCAGCATCATTGGAGTGACCATCTCCAGCTACCACAATTTCTGCTCATTCAAATCCAAGGACAGTGTTTTCACAAAACCAAACACTATTTACTACCAGAAAACTTGGAGTAATAGTACCAACATGAGACTAGCTTTTCCTAGTAGTACTTTTCTATTTCAAACATTCAGTCCCAAATCTGTAACAGCAATGGTATTTCCCCTCCCACAGCACATGTCATTAATCATCCTGCACATAATTAAGTGATGGATTGTTACTAGCCCAACCCTGTTCACATTCGTTTTCAATTTCCTGGTTTTGCAAGGCTGTTTATGAAGAGTGTTATTATTTATTAATTTTTCTTTTTAAGATGTCAACATGTCGTCGAAAGCTTGTGAAATTTCACCATGGCTTTCAAACACACACGGGAGTTTTGTGTAGCTCAAACCCTTAAATCTGTAACATGGATTTTGATGGAAACTAGAAAGTGCTTTAAGTAAATCAACTCCCTACTTCTGTAAATATATAGGGTTACACGTACATCAAATTCCCCAACTTAAAGCTTGCGTTGCCAGATTGCTTTATCACACCCTTCATTTATAAAGGCATCAAGATCAACCCCCTAATGATCCAAAAGAACCACCTACCTCTCCAGCAGTCACTGTTACGTCTCCAGAAATCATGTTTATAGTTGTACTTTTTCCAGCTCCGTTGGGTCCCAAAAGACCTAAAACTTCTCCTGGAACAAATATGCAAGAACTGTTAACACTAATTATGGTTAATAAGACCTTCTTCTCTGTGTGCTAGGCAATATCTAAAAATACAGTAGGAGAAAGGGTTGTTCATTAACTTATCTGAATAAATTAAACCATGAACAGAGAAGTGCAGGTGTGTTGGGTCTGGTTGCACACAAGAAAGTTCTAACAAAAATATGGTCTCCAAATGTGACCTTCACATTAGATTTTAGTCATTTATAAGGGGTGCAGGAAAATACTTGAACCTTTTTTAACACTAAAAGAGAGGTTTTTGACAGCAACTTTCTTCTTTTTCTTAAAGATGGAACTGGCTTTCTTGTCTTCATATTCCTTGCGCAAACTGTTGACAATGACAACCGACTCCTGTGAAGAGATGAAGTGGGGAATAAAAACTCTCCTCTTGTCCCATGAGTCAGCTCATCTGTTCTTAACATTAAATACGAATCTTTGCAGAGAAAATTTCCAAATTAAAAAAAAAACAGGAAACAGTAACAGGAAAAAAAAAAAAAAGGGAAAAAAAAAGCAGAATTGGAATAAAAATTTAGTGCAAGCTGAACTCCTTCTGCTGCCAGGGGGACCGTGGGCTGGATGGTGAGATGTGCACTTGGACATCAGGAGATCAGTAAATAAGTACATGAGCTAAGAAAGCTGAGACAGACCAGAAGATGGAGAATAAAAAAGAAAACAAGCCAGAAGGCTGGTTTCACCTCCTCCTGCTGCAGGGAGGTCATCGCCCTCCTCACTCTCTCCCTCTCTGCTTGGACTTCTGGGGACTCCTCCCCAGGGTGGTCCCTGTTCTGGCAGGTGACCGGTCTCTTCTGCTGGATCCTACAAGTGGAGAAGGAGAGATGTTGTCACCAGGAATCACTTCCAAAAAAGCTTGGTTCTACAAATTTGTTCCCAGGGTAGTGCCAATGCAGAGCTCTGCTAAATTTATTTGAATTCAAGGAGCTGTTCCAAGGATGGTGTTTGCTCAAATATTTATTCATAGGGTAAAAAAAAAAATCCCACTGGCATGTGTGAAAAAATAAAAGTCAGATTTAACTTTTCTTCCATCACTAAGTACTGACTGGACCACTGCTCAACCCATGCCAATGATCTGTTCAAAGAGAATTAAAATACATGGGGCAGGTTTTCAAAGCTATTTGGACCTCGAACTCCTAACTGAGTCATGTTTGTTAATGTCTGACAACTGAATATTTTTTACAATTTTTTTCCCACATGACTTAGGTGGTCAGTCACATGCTGTTGGTGACAGTGAAGCAGAGAGCACTTAACAGATGACCCCATCCTGATGACACTTTAGGGGAAGTCTCCATCCTGCAGACAGGAATACTGACACATTTGAAAAGGAGTTAACATGTTGGATTAAAATTTATAATTGTTAATTTAGCCAGCTGCAGGGAGATGTCCCGAGACCTCAGCTATGAAGCTTTATTAAAACAGAAAACCCCTTTAAATCACATTTTTTATTCTCTCTAGGATGTTGTAGTTCAGCTGACCTTCTACTGCAACACACTAGGTGGGAATTTGCCTCCAGACACATTCAGGGAAACTCCAATAAGTACAGTTGGAAACTGTAATAACCCAAAGGAATACAAAAAATCCCTTCCTTCATTCCCAATTTCCTCCCCTCCAGAAAAACTGGTTAAAACTAAAAAAATATGAGCTTTACCCTTTGCAAAATGTTTTTAAGCTCATTCC
>NW_010303537.1:44526-47099 GCF_000700745.2 Antrostomus carolinensis
TACAGCACCCAACCCACCCTGTAGCCCGGGATAACCGTGGGTCATGAGGCACTCAGATGCCTGGGACACACCTGAAGATGGGATCGAGTCTCGTAACTGCTTCTCCATATCTCATCTCCAAACAGCGCAGGAGAAAAGCAAAAATCACACAGTGGATGTAAGGCTAAAAAGCAACAAGGAATTAGGTTTGTATGGAGACAAGGTAACAACACACTTGATTAATTTTAATTATAAGGCGATGCAGGGACCTAGCTCATTTACTGCAGCTACTGAAAAGGTCCAAAAGAGGAATAAGTTCAAGGGATGCTTTGCATACATTTCCATCTTATATGCAGGTCATTTGCAAAATCTTTCTTTCACATTGTTCTTTTGTAGAACCAGGATTAGACTAATTAGTTGATTAATAATATCTCTGCCTTAGACATGAGCTCCACTTAATCCCCCCACCATTTCCCCTCATCCAGGGTTCACATGAAATACAAGCCTGTCATTACTTGGATGTCACTCCCCTGCCAACATTTAATCATTTAAACATTTAATTTGACCCCACAACCCATGCTTTATTTATAGGGAGAGTTATACAAGCCTAGTGCAAGTCCATGGCATTAGAACAGTCATCCTTTCCAAAACAACCATCATTAAGTTGCTCCTTACTGCAAAGACAGCTACGAAGATGTGATTCCATGACCCCAAAATACCAATTCTGTGTAAAAATGAGAAACGCTACAAGACAAAAAAAAAAATACATCAGTTGGTTAGAAAAATTCCTTATCATGGTGTGCCTCAGTGCAGGGTGGAGCAAGGGTGGGATGTAGGGATGCTTAGCTTTTCTACAAGTTGGGATTAAGAAGCTTTGATCTGTACTTATTTTTGGGGGGTTTATCCTGCCTCAAACACCTGTGGCTTCCTTGACTACAGCTAATTCAGAGGTGCTTCAAATCAGCCAGGTTTGATTGACCATTTCCATCATTGCTTCTCTCTTCCAGTTCTTTCAGCTCCTTCTATCAGCTCACTTCATCCCTCCAGATCTTCCCACTCCACCACCTTCCCCTCTTGTCCTACCCTGGCTGCCAAAATACAGTCATTGTGACAGCTGTTTGTAACTAAACAAACCAAAAATATTCCAGTCAAACAAAGGATTAACAAGGCAGATCTTAGAGTCACAGAATCATTTAGGCTGCAAAAGACCTTTAAAATCATTGAGACTAACTGTAAACCCAACACTGCCAAGTCCACCACTAAACCATGTCCCTAAGTGCCACATCTACACAGCTTTTAAATACCTTCAGGGATGGGGACTCCACCACTGCCCTGGGCAACCCCTTCCAATGCCTCAGAACCCTTTCAGCAAAGAAATTCTTCCTCACATCCCATCTCAACTGCCCTGGCCACAACTTGAGGCCATTTCCTCTTGTCCTGTCACTTGTTCCTTGGTTGAACAGACCCACCCCCACCACACTGCACTCTTCTTTCAGGGAGTTGTAGAGAGCGAGAAGGTCTCCCCTCAGCCTCCTTTTCTCCAGGCTCAACAACCTCAGTTCCCTCAACTGTGAACTCAGCACATTTGTGCTCCAGACCCTTCCCCAGCTTCACTGATCTGCTTTGGACATGTCCCAACGTCTTGGTCCCTCCTCAGTCCCCAGTCTGGACCTTTTCTTCTCCTGTTATATTTTCTCATTCTTTGTCTTTTTGACAGTTGGCACTTTGAGGCAGGGAGTTTGGAAAGTTCCCCTTGCTTTTCCAGTTTGCACCGTTAGGACCATTGTTGAATTTAGTAAGACATTTACTTACTGGTGTAGAGAAAATCAAGCAGCCCATCAGTGGAAACACAGGAACCAAAGTAGAGAAGGAGAAGTAAAGTGCTTCATGTAGGTAAATGAACATATAGAGAGTGAAATTCACCTGGAATAAAGCAGAAAAAGTATTTCCAATATTAATATATTGATTCTAAAAAAACCCCAAACCCCTATTTGTCTCTGATTTGGGTTATTCTGATGAATATCAGTATATTTGAAATGAATCCTCAAGTGGAACAATGTGTAAATCAAACACTTCAGAGGGAAGACTCACTTCACTTACCAGAACAAAGATGAAAGACCAAATGTAACGATTGCTTCGTCCCCTACGAAATTTAAAGGCAATTAAATAGACGAGGAGGACAAGAGATGTTCCATAACCAATGACACAAATGATCTAGGGAGAGAGACTGATGTCAGTCACCAGGAGATGGATGTGGGTATATGAAAACCTGCCTAGAGCACCTAATTTCATCAAAATATTTGATGCAAAAGACTTGCTGTGGAATGAGGGAGGGGGATTTGTCTTTACTCAGATGCAATGAGCTCACCAGGGGGAACACGGTGCTGGCCTGCAAGGGGCAGATGTGGTTGAAGAGTAGCACGACCCCGAACATGAGGCACATTAGGGTCCAGAAAAGTGGGACATCCACCAGCGCCTGCCCACACCAGTATGCCGAGGGGAAGAGCCCCGCCAGCCGCAGCTGGGCACGAGCCTGGAGCTGCAAAACCAAATGGGAAAAGGGAGGTGATTCACAGAGTCCAAAACATCATTCC
>NW_010303537.1:47154-74400 GCF_000700745.2 Antrostomus carolinensis
CCTGCTCCTCCTCCTTCTTCTCTATTACCCTTTCTCCTCCCTTCCCTGGCTGAGCCTTCATCTCCTTTCCAAGCACTTTCAATTCTTTCTTAGTTTTACTGTTGTTTAAAACCACATCATTCTTAAAAAAAAACCCTCAAAAAACCAACAACAAAAAACCCAAACTCCCCCTGACCCTAAAATCTTTATTAACACCCAAATTGTTCTGAGCCCAAGCTGATTCCCTGAGATACAGGGTGATATGTTTTGGTACAATGTTGTACTCATGTAATTGTATTTTTCTAGCATCCTTCCAAAAAACTCTGGCCAGCCCACTGTCACATGAACTGCTCCAGAGACATCACATTTGGATTCACTTCTTGTGTAAGACTGCTTTCAGCACATGGTTTTTACCTTGTAATCCTCCATGCTGCTCACTGCAAAGTGAGGTGGCAAACCAGCAGCCAACATCAGCATGTAAGTGAGAGAGATGAAAAAAATTTCACTCTTCAGTTCAGGGCTTGGAATCTGTGGAAGAGAAATTCAGAAATCATCAATAATCAACAGCTTCTCAGGGAAAATCTGGCTAGCTCGATGCTCATAGGGTGGTTGAACACACAGGTGAGCAATAACACCAATGGTCAGTCATTTGTGTTTAACAACACAAAACAAGGCAATTAAAAAAAAAAATCTTAACATTTGCAAAAAAAAAAAAAAAAGAAATTTCTAGAAATTGTTGAGGACAGAGATCAACATTTTGATGCTGATTCTTGCCAAATGGATGCTGAAGAAAGGTGGCATTGGCAAGAATTACCTCTGGAGTCCTACCATATTGCCACATAGCACAAGCTTAAACATCTTACAGCATTGAAACCCTACAGAACCTTAGACACCACAGAAGAAATTCTCATTAAATGGTCCCAGTACTGACTGCTGAGCAATGCCCTCCAGGAGCTGGACAGCAACTAGACCACTGACCTCAACCATTAGAGGTTGCTCATTCAACCAGGTTTCCCTATCCATCCAATATTTATGACTTCAGCATGGTTATTTGCAATTAATTTTCCCCAAGAAAGGCAGGACACTCACACTGGGAAAGGGCTCACTCCAGATGCGGATGCGGGCAGTGGAATTGAAGAGCCTTAGGAAGGTGTTGCTGAGGACATTCATAAGCATGGGGAAACAGTTGATGGGTTCTGCACTGCACATGATGGTGAATCGGTAGCTCTGAAGAAAAAAGAGCAAAAGATGTCATCTTCACACCCCTGAGAGGAAGAGCTGGCTGCAATGAGGGGTTTAGAGAACAGCAATGACAAAGGCAATCAGACAGTTTTATTGGTGGGACCATGGAGACCTAGGAGTGTGTTAACAGGTACCACGAACAAAGTGGTCAATAAAGACAACAATTTCTGGAGAAAAGCACAAAAGACTTGCATTAAGGATTTCTCTAAAGATCATTGTAAAGAAGGATACAGTGGAAAGAACCAAATATAATCCTGGTTTCCCAATAACAGGACTACTGATATCACTTAATATATCAAACAAATATTCTCCTTTTTGCTGGTCTGTGTATTTCATTGTGTCTCATTTAAATACATTTCAGAAAATCCTGTTGACATACAGGATGTAAGAAGGAAAAATAAAATCACTCACCTTGCCTTCCAGGGATATTTTTATAGCTCCGTTATGTAGTGGAATGTTTGTGATGTTTTTCTCATGACTTATTTCTGGGATTATATTTTGAGTCTTCAAAGCAGAAATGAAATCTTCGATTTCTGATCCTGAAATCAAGTCAAGAATGGAAATTAGATTTTTTTTTTTCTTTAAATAGATTCTTATAAACAAGTTCCTATTTGCAAAGCAGAGGTAGGTTAAAAAAACATCATTCGGAATATAAACAAACTGATATCGTCTCTATTTTTTTCTATTTTAATTAAAAATAATGTTTCCACAGTTAGTTTATGGCTTTTTTTTTTTTTTTTTCCCTTTAAAACTTTACTGGTTCATTACTCTTTTAAATACAAGTTACTCTGTTATCACCATTAAAATTGGATTTGCTTTTGCTCAAAATAAAACACTTCCCAAAGCCACTAATATATATAAAGGAACATACAGAAAGAGTAAGGCAAGGTTGGACTGTCAACTCTAAGGGTTGGACTGTCAACTCTAAGGGTTGGACTGTCAACTCTAAGAGGACTCAGAGTAAAGCAGATAGTGAATCAACATCACATGTTCTTCACCTGTATCATTGAAGAGGAGAAGATTTGTTGATTTATTTTGAATTTTCTCTGCAGTAGGAAGAAAATATGAGTCAGCTGTTATTTCCCAGATGCTGGTGCTGTCCCACAATTGAAATCCAATGAAAATCATAAGCATTGGAAGGATAAATATTCCAAAGAAGAGCAATCTGGATGGAAAAACAGACCATAAGTGGGTCAAGGGGAACTCCACTTTCAACTAATTGTGTGATTTATGTTGAGAAAGACATGGGGAAATTTAAAACTTAAGCAATTCAGAGATCTACCAGTAAATTCTAACTGTCCTCATTAGTGCAGCTTTTAAACATTTCCCACCCAATTAGCTTCCAGACGTCTCCACCAGTATTTAAGCATTCCCTTAGTCACCCAAGGGAACTATCAAATCCTTTGGAAAGCACCAAACCAGCATGAGGGCTGCAGAGTAGGCGAGAGCTCCTGTACTCACATGGACCTGAGAAACTTTCCTTCATGCTTCAGTTTTAAGAAGTGAATTCTCATCACAGCACACACTTGCTGCCTCCAGAGCATCATCCCACTCACTGCTGCGCTCCCCTGCTCGGAAAACACCGGGAGGCTTTGGTCCTTCTCCTCGAGGTCTCCATCTTCTGCATGTTCACCACAAGAAATACCATTATCCACAAATTGCATTCCAAGGACATATTTTAATCACAATCAACAATGATTTTCTATTCTGAATAGAGGAACACTTTCACTTTTAGCCAGAAACAAAGAAAAAAGGGCAGTAATTTACTCAGAACATCATTTACATGGGTGAATTCAGACAGGCTGAAGCTGGACTGATATAGCAACACATCCAAAATCTTCCATGGCCTTGTGAAATGCCATCTGGCTAGTCTACCTCTTCCCACCTCCCAGTCTGGGCAGTATATCCTTCAAAATCAAATACCTTTCCAACATAATTCTTAATTTATGTGCTTACAAGCCTCAGGGAAGTCAAGACTGAAACATTGAGACTTCTTCAAGAAGATATCCTTCACTAAAGGAAAACTGAATACAACTGCAACTCTTGACCTACCAAAATCTGTCAAAATTCACATTTAAAAGAAACTTATTAGATATTCAATTAAAACATATATATATATATATATATATATATATATGGAAACTTAATTGTGCCACATTTGCAAAGGGAGTCAAGTTTTACCTTCTTGACCGATGGCTTCCTCACCCTCCAACTTCAGGAAAACATCTTCCAGCGTTGTCCTGCTAACCTCATAATTAACAACCCCTTGCAAGAAACTGCTCTCGAGGTGGCTGAACAGGTCTGCATGATAGAAACAACCAGACTCAGCCCAGCGACCAAGGCTAGTGTTGAGTAGGAACTCAGGCTGGGGTGATTAATATTGCATTCACATCATTAATTTCCATAACTTAAAAGTCCCACCAAAATTATTGTGCACTTTAAGTAGAAAATTAAGATTTCTTTATTACCATGGGCCTTCCTGGTGGGAGAAATCTCATCCTGAAAGCAGAGGAGACTCAGTGGATTTTAGTTAGTAGATTAGTTGGTGGATTTTCTGTTGTTCATCTGCAGTATTGATATTACCATGTCCATTAGAAGCTTTTTTGGGGGCTGATATTTATGCAGCTTTGGGCTTCCTCATCCCATGCAGTATGGACAAGGGAATATTCCCTTCACAGTAACTTTGCTTTCTGCTTTTCCCACCGCTTATTTTCCCTGGAGAACCCTGATACAACAACAGGCTTTTCTCACCTGGGAAGCTGTCTGTGTTTTCCAGAGGTAGCATGTAGCACAGCTCGCCCTCCTTCTGCCCTTTGAGCACAGCATTGGGCACGTACTGTCTGACCAGGGATGATGTAAGCTCAGGGTCACACAGGTCAGTTATACGCATCCTGTTTGTATTAAAAAAGCAATTGCTATAATATTAAATTAGAAAAAAATAAATAATGCATGTATCATCCATTTAAAACACAAAGCCAGTGATCGTTCTTCAGGCCATAGGTAAAACCTCCAAAACTGGGCAGCATTTCAGTGGGAATTTTTATAGACATCTGCAGTGCCCCTGGTTTTGCCAGGCACACGAGAAATAGTTGAGGTTAAGAATATTGATCTTGGCCAATTCTGCTAAACCAAGAACATAGAAATTAAAATCTAAAGAAAAACAACTTTACATTAAAGCCGTTGTGTGTCACCCTGGCACCACAGAGTGTGGAAATTGCAATTCATCTTACTCTGGTCCCCTTTTGGCTGTGAAGGAGGTTGCGAAGTCATGTTAGCTACATGCTCAGAGCTTTCAGGATTGGGATCCAAAGAAAAGCAGCTTGCTATCCAAAGCAAGATATTTTTTGGCAGCTTCAAAAGTTTTCTAAAATGAATTGTCAAGATTTCTATTACTCTATATAGAAGAAACTCTATAGCGACACAGACTCTACAAGAAAATACATCAACTAGAAGCTTTTCATCCAAAGAGCGATGACCAAAAAGAAAAGGATTTACCTTAAGTGATAGCCAGTTCCAAATTTTCTCTTCAAGTACAGAGATGAGCCAACACACTGTAATCTCCCATTTGAGAGAAAAGCTTTCCGATCTAAGGAGGTAGGAACACAGAGGATTTAAGGGGGATTTACAGCAGTGCAGTAGCCTGACCTCACTCTGCTCCTTCTGAACTCAGCAGACGTTTTTATAATGAAGTTGAGAGGAGTAAAAACCAGGTCAGTGCTGAAGGTTTTTCTCTTTTTGGACTGCTGCTTTTCTCCTAAGCACCAAGGTTAATCTTTTAATTATGTATTCCTAGAGGCTTGTGGAAAGTTTCCTATGCAGCCCGGGAGCAATAAGGAAATAATAAAGATACTAATTCAAGCAATATCACTAATTTGTGTTGGGGCTGCTAGAGATACATGCAGATAATATGCAATTACATCATCCTGGAGCAGAGCACAAGCAAGGTCTTGGAAGGATATGTCAGTCCAGCCTTTGCTCAGACGAGGTGGAGTGGTCACTATCAGACCAAACGTGTCCAGTGAGCACAGACTGCATCGTGGTAGGACCCATACGTGGACTCTGCAACAGGAAACTCTTGTTTTCAAACCATGGTCAACCACAGCATGAAAATCTGGGCTCACCAGCATGAGCATCAGCCTCCTCCATGGACTGGGTTGTGAAAAAACGCGTCCAGCCTGGTGTTCCTTCAAAAGGTTCCACACGTGGTGCCTGGAGCAGGGATCCAACCCAGCTGTTGGCTCATCTAAAAGCAACACCTGCAAAAGCGAATGAGATCAGATCTCCATGTGTCCAAGCCGGCATTTCCGTATTTACATCATTTCATTTCATGCTTTTGATGATCTCACTCTTAAGAATAAAATGCATCTTCAAACTTCAGCCATTTTTCTTGCTCTTTTTCCTGTTACAATACTATTACCCTTTTAATTGAAAATAATTTTCTCATTGACCTGGATTCCTCAACCCTTCCAGCTGCCAAATGAATTAGTAGGTCAGTAGACTTGGAATGAGGGGGGAAAAGTACAAAAGTCTGTGTGCCAGATCAACATGCAAAACTGTTTGCTAAAGCGGTGCACATTGTTTGTGTGTAAATATCTCTGGTGCTTACCTGGGGATTCCCCAAAATTGCAATTCCAAGAGACAATTTTCTTTTTTGTCCCCCACTCAGAGTATCAGCGCGGATGTCCTGAAGGTCATTGAGGTCCAACATCACAAGAACTTTCTGCACCTTGGCAATACACAAAGACAAAAGCCAGATTTCCAAAGCACTGGTCTCATTTTAATTCAAACATGGCTACACACAGTGCAGGAGAGTGTAACTTCAAGATTTTAAAATTATCAGGTTTAAATGGCTTTCTTTAGAGAGAAGTACTGCAAATCTGAACTAGAACTCTTACGATATGAAGACAAGAAAGAACTGAAAAAAACTTTTCTCCTCTAAATAAGGGGTGTTCTCAATTCCACAGAACAAGATGCCGGTGCTAATGCCTCACAAAGAAAGTTCAAAGTGTCCAAGATACTGTAAAACAGAGGACAGTGACTGATAAGCACATACCAACCTCTTGCTCTACTTCCTTCCGCTGAATCCCCTTGACATGAGCAAAAATTCTCAGGTTTTCCTTCACCGTTAAGGCTTCAAAATGCAAATTAAACTGGGGGCAAATCCCAACCATTGCCTGAATTCCTTCCATGTCCTGTACTTCAGACACTCTGTAGTTGTACATCGTTGCAGAACCTGCACGTGGGAATGAATGGAACAAATCTCACACGGTACAGCATTTCCCAGTTCTAAGGGGAAAGCAGCCTGCTGGGTGTCCATCCCTTTGATGTCAATTCCAGCATGGTGGGTGTTTCTCAAGTGTTTTAAAAAAGCAGCAAAATAACTTTGTGTTGTCCAAACCTTCAATACCATTCAAAAATAATTCATAGAATCATAGACTGGTTTGAGTTGGAAGGGACCTTTCAAGGTCATCTAGTCCAACCCCCCTGCAGTGAGCAGGGACATCTTCAACCAGAACAGGTTGCTCAGAGCCCCGTCCAACCTGACCTTGAATGTTTCCAGGGACAGGACTCCTACCACCGCTCTGGGCATCCTGTGCCAGTGTTCCACCACCCTCATCATAAAAAATTTCTTCCTTATATCTAGAGTCTAAATCTTCCCTCTTTTAGTTTAAAGCCATTTCCCCTTGTCCTATCGCTAAAGGTCCTGCTAAAAAGTCTGTCCCCATCTTTCTTATAGGCTCCCTTCAAGTGTTGAAAGGCCACAATAAGGTCTCCCCAGAGCCTTTGCTTCTCCAGAGCACCAAATTTCAGAGCACCAAATCTCTCCTTTAAGAACTAAAACATATTTCCCACAGGTATGCAGCTCATGGAAAACATTAGGCCATCCAGATGGAGAAATAACCATCTGTGTATGTTTGCACACGTGAGCGTATCCGCAGGGGATGCACTAGCCCTGAAGCTCATGTTGAAGGAGCAATCTGCACTGACAACGAGCCAGACCTGAATAACTGAGGGAAAACTTGTTTGTTTGCATCTTTACCCCATTACACTGGAAAAAAACAAGCACCTTCTCCACTTCAGCATTCAGGTCCATCACCTCACCTGCTGTAGGCTTGGAAAATCCACCGAGTACATTTAACAGAGCAGTTTTTCCACATCCACTGTGACCAAGTAATGCAGTGATCTGGCCTTCATATATATTTAAGGACAAACCTAGAACAGAAATGGGACAAAATTAGGATGGAAGTTTGTGAAAAATAAACTTGTAGCTGTAGCTTGCTGCCAAGTATGGCAGAGGAGTGACATTGCTCATGAAGCTGAGATGCAAAGATGCATATCCAAAACCATGGGTTTCATCTTCAGAGCTTAGAACAAAACTTGGTAAGAAACTTGCAGTCATGTCTTGATAGAACTGAGGGAGCAAGTGCATTAACATCAATATTTAAAGAATTTTGACTTCTGTTTTCTACGAGGTTCATAGCTTCTTATTTTAGGGTGACTCAAGAGAGAGTCCCCAGAAAGAGAAGAGCCCGTCTCCTTTCCAACACATGAGATTGCAAGAGTTATTTCAAAGCAGCCAGATTTTGCTACCTCATTTCCTTCAAAAAAAAAAAAAAAAAGATTTATTTGTTATTTTTGTGGGTTGTCTGGATTGTTTGGGGTTTTTTTTTTTTACTCAATATAAACCTTTGAGACCATATTGATGTTTTCACTGTCACTTGGAGTTCTTGTTAAACAAAAGCATTAACAAATACCCCATGACTGTGCCAACCTGGGGTTGGCAGATGTGCAAGTGCTTGGAGAACACTGATCAGCCAGTGACAGTAGACACAGCTCTAGCCAACGACCAAAACAATGAATTTTGTTTGCCCAGAAGAGTTTACATTTTTAGAGGAAGGCTCATGGTTGAAAACCTCACAGTTTTTAAAGAGACTTCTTCTGCTGTTGCAAAAAAATAATGAATAGTAATTTTCCTGGAATGAACAGGAAGATAACAACTGGTAGAAATTTGCCAGTAATTTACCCCAGCAGAAATAATCATTGCATAATTCATTTTAACAGTGCCGGAGGCAGAATTTAGTACATCCAGTACATTTCAAAACAGTTTGGGATCATATCTAGGGAAAAAATGAAATTAAAATAATTCCAAAAACCTCTCTTACCCCTTAAAGCTTCAGTTCTCTTGTCCTTCTTCTTGTATATTTTTTTAATATTGTTTAGTCTAAAAGAAAGGTAAGCAAGTCATTACTATTGAATCAAAATTTTGGCGTGTTTCCTCTGCCTCAAAGTAACTTTTGGAAACTATTGGAAAAATATTTCTCAACCTCCTCCTCAAACTAGTCCTGCTCATTCCCACCAGGAGTTAGCGTAATTCCATCTGAAGGAATTGCTTTATGCAATTCATTTCTTGTACACTTAAAAGCAGAATTAACTAATATACTTTTCTAAGAGATGTTTAAAAGGTTTCAAAGTCAAACTCAATTAACACTTAGTGAATGAAGCGGGAGGCCCTAGAGAATTGGGAAAACACGTGGTTATATAATTAAAAGCAACGACCTAGTTATTATTTTCACAGATTTATATTTGCTTTCTAGTAATAAGCAATAGACAGCATCAGCAACGGGCCAAACTAGCCCCATGAGGATGTAAATATCAGTATCTTATGCAGCCCACGCCAGCAGCAATGTTCTTAAAGATGATGGTGAAGGGGAACAGACTCCCTGCTGCTGCTCTGCAGAGGAAATTACTGGGGAGCAAGTCAATCCCTGGCATAGAAGATGCACCAGGTCCAATAAATGTTCAAATCCAGCCCTGGAGCAGAATGAAACACTGAACAAACCTTCCCTTTCATGTATTTTCCATTAACTTATCTGTATATGTTAGATGACTCAGTCTAATATTCACCAGTGCGATACAACCATGCTGTCTAGAATCAAATATAACATGTAGTGTTGTATTTTTCATGCCTACAACAGTCTTTACCTGATTGCTTCCTTCCCATCAAAGCCTGGAGGCATGGGCTCAGTGTTATTGCTGAGGACAGGATCATGGTTGCTCTCCCCACCAGCTTGCACCCCCATGTACCCACTACTCCTGGGCTTGAACCAGTATGAGGGTCTCAGGAAGAAGGTAGGTGGGTATGGTACTCCATACTTGCCTAAATCAGAAGCAAACAAGGTGAAATATCAACCAAAAACCGCTACGTGTCAACTCAACTTTGACAAATGCTATGTCCAGCCATCTCTTCCTCTACAGCCTTGCAGCAGCATAAAAGGATGGGTAAGTTCTGTAAAGCCATCCACTCGTCTGTATCTGTAAATGCAGGTGGGGAACAATCACAGCAAAGACCTCGTTGACCACCTCTTTGGGCCAGAAGTTATAGGAAAATCAGGTCAGGTCCTACAGCATCCTTTTAAACACAGTGGTTAGTGGTGCTGGAGTAGAGGTAAAGGATCTCAGTGCCCCGCTGCAAGATTTAATTTTCCTTTTGGAGTCTGTTTTTGAGGCAAGGTCAAATGAGGTACCTACATGCACCCAGCTTCTGGGAAAACAAGATTCTTGCCACCCATTTTCCCCCCCAAGCAATACAGAAAATGTGCTTTTCAGCCCCTCACGTAATGTGGCACAGCTCATTGCTGCTCAGATGTTATTCCACAACCTACCAGCTCACTACCACAACACTTTTGTTGTTCCTCCACATAGATTACAGCTTTCTCAGCTCTATCCCATCTCTTCTTTGGCATCTTTCCCCACATGAAGGGAGAGGATTTTAAATAATATAAATAAAAATGCAAGGAAATTTGTATTCTTTCCCTCACATTTCCACTTACCAGGCAAAACCTTATCAAAGTAGATGGCCAACAATAAATAAAAGACACTGTCAAGGGTCAGTACGATGTATATATTAAAGAAAGGGTACAATTCTGGTGTAAAGCCTGGTTCATACTTTTCCAATTTTATGATCTAGGAGGGAAAGAAAAAAAAAATCACAAATCAGATGCAGCACTTCCTTTAACCAGAAATATTATGTGCAAACCACTGCTGTGTCATCAGGACCGTTTTCACCACAAATCCATGCCCTCTCGTGATCATGACACTGTTTCCAAGCAGAGCAACACTTTAGTATGACCACAAGTATCAGAAGTGCTTCAGTAAGCTGGATTCAAAATTGAGCAGAAGAATTTACTACACCAGAAGAGTGATGCACACACTATTTACTGGAGCAGCACTTAAAACCTCATGTTTCTTGCAAGTCTTGGTACCCACCACGCACATCCCATTGCTGCAATAATTTTCTAGAGATCTAAATTTATTGCAGATACAGAGGTGGTAAAATTCATGATGCAGTTGAGAGTCTAACTGTATTTGTTATGAATTAGCACGTACTTTTTTGGAGTTGAGTTTTCTTTTTACAAAGAAATGCAAATTATGTATGGCAGCTACTGTCACCTGGCAGAAGTCTGCTGTGAGCTGAACTTTTATGATGTGCTGCTTTTATTTTGAACATACCTTTGAGATGCCAGCTATAAAGGCAAAAGGACTGAAGAGATTAAATATCCATTCCAAAGACGATGGTAGTTTTTCGAAGAATGTCAAAAAGCCCAGCAATCCAAAGATGATGTGAAGAACAAATCCTGTCAAACTGGCAATATTTGGCTGCTTTAACAACGAGCTGAGCATGAAACAGAAGTGAATCTACAGTGGAGAAAAACAATAGTGAGCAGGATGCAAAAAAACCAACATGAAAATCCAAAGAGCAAAATCAGAGACCCAGTTGAGTTGCAGTTGTCCCCTGCAGATGCACATGGCACATCACAAGGGTTGCATCATTTAGCAGACAGCTCTGATATTTAGGGCAGGTCTATAGGGGCAGACAGCACACACATCCCAGCAATGCTGGTATTAACACTTCCTTCTACTCTAATTTCAAGTCAAAATCTCCCAAAATATAATAGGAGTGATATACTAACCTCCAAACTATACAATAAATCCCAGTAGTGCAGAAAGTTTTGTTACTTTCCCATATAATGCCCAGCCCTAGAGTACTCTGTAGTCTTTGAGTTTTAGATGTTTTGATTAGGAAATGGGAAAAAAAAATCCCCAACAAAACCCACACACTGTTTAAGAACACAAAAGCAGACTTACAGATGCTATGCCATAAAAGAAATAAATAAAGAATATTTCCAAAAAGCTGTGATCGTGGATGACTCCTCTCGTCGTGATCAGTGTCAGCAGACTTGCTGTTATTGAAATGTAAACGGTGTACAGCAAACTCCAGGATAACCTAGAAATGAAGGCACAGGTGTATTTTCCTCTGTACATGACAGCACCTGCCATGACATGGCCAGTACAAGACAAACTCTTTTTAATTCAAATACTTTGTCATTCCCAAATACATTTCCATTTACAGTTTCCAGGCTGGAAAGGTGCAAATAGCCATGTCTTGCATCTACCCAAAGCTCTGCAGATGCAACAATGCCAGCAAAGAGCCACAGGGCATCTAAGCACAGACCCTGCAGCTAGGAACACTTATTCTTATGCTTTTCCTGATGTTGTGAAATACTCTTGCTCAGAAGGCTCTGGAAGCCTGTTTTGATAGACCCTGTGTCCCCCTGTGCGATATCATTTGCAGTTTTTTCCAAAATTTGTCATTTCTTCCCCTTCTGTGTTCTCTGTGTGTATCCACGTGTTTCCTGGAGGCAAGCAACACCTCAACACCGAGAACTTCTGCTACATGAAGAATGTCCTTTCTCAGGTTTTTTAGAGTAAGTAGAGCTAAATAGAACAACCAACCACCAAAAAATCCTGTATCAGAGCAATGTGCTTGGAAACTGAGGTCCTCCAGCAAACAGTACGTTACAGATGAAAGCAGCAAAGGTTTTGCTTCAACACCTTGAAGTTGTTGAACTTCACAACTTGGCTGTTGTGAACCACACAAAACTTGGCTTCAGAGAGCCCAGGTGTGTGGTTAGATGATGGCAAATGCCTGCTGCCAAGGTCTGGAGAATTGCTACTGGTTGGTGGTACCAGACCCACATCCACACTGCAAGTTAGTATACATCCTATATACATATAATTATATAATTCCTATAATTCCCATTTATTTCTATGAGACTTACCAGAACGCGATATCTTGCAAACCCATTGCTCTCATTAACACCTTGAGCTTCTTTTTCTCTCTTATAACTTTCACTGATAAAAAGTACATATACGGGGAGAAACACAATATAATGTAAGTAATGAACCAAATATAATCCAGTTTATACAGAGGCTTGATCAAGGGCGATTTCAGACGAACGCCGCTAATTGACTTCATCTCTTCCCAGACAGAATGGTTTGTTTTCATCTGAAGAAAAGAAAGCAGACATTAATTTGATTTTCTGTAATGAAACAGCCAAGATCAGAACAGGCTTTCATAAGCACTAAAATTATTAGTTTGGCAATAACAATGTTACGCTGATAAGTGGCAAATAACCTCAATATTTAATATCTTTTTTGTATTAGTTTGTACTAATGCTACACCTTGAGCCATGAGAATGGTCTATCATTCTTTTAACTTTTTAAAGTAAAAAACAAACAAACAAAAAACCCTTTTTTTTTTTTCTACATATTTTAAAAGTTAATGATCACAGAAAATTAATTTCTCTGGAAAGAACAGGAAACATATTTGCATATTTACTTCTATGATTGCTGCATCAATGCTGGACTGCAGTGACAGGAAACCTGAGTACCAGTACATGGGAACTTTGCAGTGGCTCGATGAAAAATTGTAGCAGGTATCTGTAGGAAATAAAAAAAAATATTTAAAAAAATGATAATTTTAAAAAAAAGAAGAAAAAATTGGTCTATATAATTCCATATATATGTGTGTGTGTGTGTGTGTGTGTGTGTGTATGTGTATATATATATATATATGTGTGAGGGGTTGAAAATGTATTTGACCTAAGAGTCAGGAAATCAAGATCTAGTTTTACTCAACCTTTTTCCTGGAGCAGTGATTTTTCTCCAGGGATAACATGGTACTGGGAGTTGGTGGTTTTGGCTCCATGGGTCACCTGATGTGGCATCAACCCTGTTGTCACAGTGCAGGAGAGCTGGCCATGCTCAGCTCTCCTATTTTGACAGGAGCCTGAGTTCAAAGTGCAGCAACCATAAATGTGCCCAATGCTGAGGGCAGGAGAGGAGCACCTCCAGGAAATCCAGAGGTGCTGGATCTGAGGTCACATCTGCCAAGAGCTACTGACTTGTGCAGACAGAATAAGTGGCCTCTCCACCATTCCCATTTTCCAAGACCAGTTCTTAGCAAAATACTTTTTTTTTTTTGCCCATCAACTCATGAACTAACTTGATTTTTATCTGATAAAAAACTTACTTTTTGTTTTAGAGAGTTTACTGCTTTTAGTCAGTAAGTAGAGGTGCATTTGGTCAAAGAAGTAGTAAAGTGGACAAATGTTTGCATTTTAATGTATTAAATATACATCCACATACTATATTTTAGAAGTACCTTAGTGCACACACGATGCTCATTTTCAGGGCATGATTTGACATACTAAGACACAGAAGTCTTGGATAATGTGTATGTGTTCTTAAAAATTTTTCCTTGACATTTGTTTCCTTTTAAGCTAACAAAACCTCCAATTCTAATGAATACCTGTCTTGAAGTATTTGTCACATACAGCCTTGATGTGTTCTTAGTGGCATGACAGCACAGAGATCCACCTAAGCACTTTTTTTAAGGTAAAATTATGTTCTCTAGTTTGATTTATTTTCTTACCGATGTGTTCAAAGTCATCATTTGGAGAAACCACACTGTAGCTTTGAAATCTGAGATGGTAGGAGAAGTCATCCTTAAAAACAACACCAATCACGTCATCCTCCAGAATTCCTCTTTTTTCCAGTTTATTCTCATTTTCTACCTCTTCTATTATTACACCTGTCATTAAGAAAAAGATAAAAAATAAAATACTAAAACCACAACAGCTGAAAATCTGATTAGTGATGCAACAACAGGGAAACGTGCACCAGTCACAACCTGTACCCTCAAAAATTATTCTCCAAATCCTTTTCTCCTCCCACCACAATGAAGACCAAGGTGCCCACAGTGCCGGGGTGGGTTCAGGCACTGCAACTACAAGGATTTAAGAGCAGAGTTACCCCTCATTGCAGAATCTGAAGCCACTTTGCTCATTATTCGCCTGGTGGTGTTTGTTCCAGGTGTGTACGCGAGTGTAACTCCCGTAGCGTTAAAGGCAGGATCATCTAGTCGTCCCAGGAAGCTGTAAGGGATTTCTTGCCGTGGGTAGTGGAATATCATACTTGCTGATATTTGTATAATTAAGAGAAAAAACACCGATGTAATCCATTCCTACATGAAAGGAAGGAAATGCAAAGGTGAGTGGCAGCACAGCTACTTGGTTGGGTGGTATGGAAAGTGTCTTCAAGGACTCTTCTCATCCAGCACTGATCTGGTTGTATGGTCCAGCTCCTTCAGCCATGAATGCCTTCTTTCTCTAAATGAGGAAGAGCTATTTTGCAGGTGTAATAATTTTAAAATATGGGGAATGTTCCAAGTGAAAAACATGTTTTCTTAGTACCAGAGCCAACGAGGTCTGCTGATAATTTTACACCAGTAACCATGAATTGGACATTGTGTTCTTCTGGGCAGTACAGAAATGGGATCAACAACCAAAAGCAACAAGCCAGCTTTGTAACAAGCCCTTATTATGCTGTGATATTATAGTGTCACAGGAAGAAATGTAACTGCTGACATTTTCCAGAGAACCACATTACCAGCTGAGGCTTCTCGTATGTCACCTACCACAAAAACAATGACATGTAAAAATCCTTCGCAGTGGAAATCCTAACTTCCCTTTGGAAGAAGAGATACTTGCCTGAAAACTTTCTGTCTTCATCCTCCACACCAGAAGAACATTTTTCCATAGGAGAGCACAGGTTTGTTGAAATATTTTTGAGGCTCTCTTGAATATTCCCTGCATTTTCCCTGCTAGGATGAGAAAGAGAAGAATATAATTTAGAGTAAAACAGATCACTGGAAGTTAATATATTTACTTGGGTAAACGTCACTTCAGAGGAAGCCAAGGATGAATGTTAAGAGCTTTTCTCCAGTTCACAATTTGGACAACCAAGCAAAAGATTGCAGGAAATAATTCAGGACCACACAAGGGAACAGAGAGTTGGGTTGGACTCAGCTGCCTCTTCCACGTGCACAGATTCATCCTTCTTCACCCCAAAGAGGCTTTGTAGAAACTGGCTATAGTTTGATTCTTCATCTACATAAAATTAACCTGTACTAAAAATGTGAGAGGACTGAATGGCATACAGAAGAAGGCATAAAAATTAATATTCTTTTTTTATGCAGTTATTCAAAATACTTAGAACATACATGATGTGCAGCTGTGGTGTCAGGTCCAGCTCCTGAGTGCAGCAGCTCTGGTTTACGTTGCACATCTGAGCTGAGCCCTGGATCCTGCATTTCTCACGGTGAATTTATGTCTCGCCTTAGACATGTGGTTTGTTGGCAAACCAGTCCTCATCTGCTATACATATTGTAACTAGACCCTAAAACATCCCCATTACATACATGTTTTCTCCTCATGTATTTACAGGAGGAAGGCAGCTGCCACCCAGGAGGTGGTTAGATGCTAGAAGTAGCCTAGAATAGACATTGCCCCTGTCTCCCTTAAGCAGGCTGGTGAGAGACCAATTTGTCATGTTTTCACCCAAATACTAAAGGAATGAATTATAACTCTAGTACAGCTAGAGCAGGGCAGCATGAAAACACCAAAGTGTTTCTTTATATCCTCCTAAATACTGAGCAGGGACTATTTATTGGGCAAAATTTTTTTCAGGAATATTTATTAATATTTATTTCAGCTCCACCTTTGATGGCGTGGCCAAGCAGCGAATACCCTGTGCAAGAACAACAATCATTTCAGAGCGACTGGTTTCGTGACCTTCCCAGAAGGAAAGCAGGGGAGGGAACCTCATAACATGGTTTTTTTTGTATTTTAATCCCTTAAAATGGCTGAAATAAATAATAAAAAAAAATAAATCAAAGCAACCTCAAACGCATTGTGCTCTTTTCCCCTTGGACATCATTTCCTGATTTCGCGGATTGGGCAGCTGGAGTTAATAAACGGTTCTACTACTCTGTTCCCTTCGTTGTTTGTTTTTGGAAGAATTAAATATTTGCGTACTCCAGGGGCGATGGATCCAGAATCCCTGTTTACCCTCTGACTGTTAGCACAAGGCTTTATCTTCTCAGTGCTCTTGCTTTCCCTGCCTGGAGCTTTCTCCCATCGCAGCCTACAATGAAGGTTAAAGGCAATTAGGAAGGGATTTCTAGGAAGTGCTACTTTTTTTTTTTGCCCAGGTCTGAATTTTAGTCATTGTGAAGTGAAAGCAGCAGCCCAGCTTAGGATGTTGGGGCAGTAAACAAAGGTTCATGCTGGAGTACTTGGATAACATGGAAAACATGATGGTCTTGTAAAAATAGCACTGAATCTCTACAGACATAACAAACACTTCATTTAAAAAAAAAAAAAAGAGATGGAGAAAATCTTTTTTTTTTTTTTTTTAATTCCAACTTATTTTCTGACAGTTTTAATCTTATTTTTGCTTTTGGAGCAAGAAGCAAATACCCCTGGAAGCTGAAACATGAACCCAGACGGTTAAATAAATGATCCTGCCTCCAAATGCTGCATGAACTTCATCAGGAAGAATTTAAATTTAAATTAGGCAGCAAAAGACACAAAATAGAAGCAGGAGAGATGCTACAAGACCTGAGATTCAAACTTACAGAGATTCAGAAGACAAAAACCAACATCAGAAATGTATTTGGAGGCAACAGTGTGTGAGAAGCTTTAAACCAGTAAGAGCATCACTTGTAAAACTGGGTGTCTCTGGAAGTATTTCCCTTCTGAGGGCTCAGCAAATGCACCCAAACTTCTTGCTCTTCAGGAACTTCTTGCTCCTCAAGCTTTGCAAGAACTTTTACTGAGATCCTGAGTCTAGCTCTGCTCTACCAAAGGTTGTCCCAGGAAGGGATGTCCCGTATGACCACTTCATTTATTTACCATCTCAGGGATTTCCTATTTGGTACCTCCTCAGACTTTTTGTTGTTGTTGTTGTTGTTGTTTGGGGTTTTTTTTCCCCCTCTAATAAAAACTTTACAAAGCAGATCGTGATTAACTCCAAAAAGTGAGCTGCTCTTCAGGAGTACTGGCAGGAACCTGTTGATGCTGGCTATGAAGAAATCAATGCGTGATGCATCTTGTGCTTCCCAGAGGAGCTTCCAGCTTCCTGAGAGCTGGTGATTAATCCCTGCACGTGGGATTTCCTCTTTGCCAGTTATTGCAAACACAAAAATCTGCATTTGGCCCCCAAGCAGCCCTGTCTTTACCTCCTGATAAATACGAGACAGATTTCTACTGACGTCGCTGAAACGCACAGTTTTTCAAACAGATTTTTTTGTTTCCCTATGTTCAACTTGAGAAAAAAATAGCTCAAAGGCTGCCCTGTAACAAAGTTCAATGCTTTAACTCATACACAGAGGTGAACTTTGAGGGGTTCACATTTTTAGCAGCCTGTTCTTGGTGACAGTAAGGCTGGAGGAGGGGGAGCGAAGGGAGGGATGGTTAATCGAGAACTCAACCTGTGTCGCTTCGCCTAGAGCCAAAGTACATGAGTGGAGTGAATCAAAATCCACAAACACCCAGGAAAGTGGAATATTTGTGCTCCTTTGCCTCTTACACATTTTTCTGTAAAGCTTACGGCTGTCAGAGAACAGAGCTGGAAAGCACAGCTCTTAAGCATTCAGCAGAACACTGGATTAAAATAATAAGGAAAAAAATAATCACCAAACACAACCCTTGCATGAAAACGCCCAAGCTGTAATTTTTCCCTTAACAGAAGATAAATATGAAACTCCTTACCTGATGATGTGTTTTCCATGAGAAATGTGTCTCCTTCAGCTCTGAGATGTCTGGGGCTCTTCATCTCTTTGTAGCCCTGGAGAGGGTTCAACACTGCAGCCCAGCCCAATGGCCATGCCCCTCTCCAGCCTGACGTCAGAGTCCAGTCCTGGGGCTGCAAATGCTCTCAATGCTTCTGGAGCAACGACCCAACTGAGGAGCAAGACCTACAACCAGCTGGTCTAGAGCTTGCAGATATTAACACTATGTTTTGCAGTATTTAATGAGACACGTGCATTGTGTGCAATATAAATGCATGTTTCAACCAGGCTTACAAGTCCTGGGGAGAGGCAGAGCAGGAGAGCTGTATGCCCCAAGACAGGGAGAACGTGAGCTCCTGATGGGTGGCAAAGCAACTTCATCCCTGCCTGAGTTTCTCTGGAGGGAAAACTTCCCCACCTTCTCCCCATCTTGCTCAGATCCTGAGTCAGCAAGCACTCCTTCCTCTGCAGAAACGAGCCCTGCATCCTAGGACCAACAGGATTTTTATCTCATATTTCTCTTTTCCATTTAGTTTCAATAATTTATTTATTTTTTTTTTTTTAGTTTCCACTCCTTTTAATTGTTTTTCCAGCAGCTGTCACACAGCTGGAATCAGGATGGAGTTTGTCAAGTTATTTTTTTTGTTTTGTTTCATGGGTTTGGTTTTTTTTTTTTAATAAGTTTCCAACAGATCTGCATTCAAAACAGGGAGATGAGGAAATCAGGTAAGTCAGGAAATCCAAATGAGTTTGGAAGAGTGTAACAGCCACACGATAATTCATGTAGTTAAAGGAGTTTGATTGTCCTGGAACTTCAACAGCTTGAGGACTCTGTATCTGATTTGCAGAGCTGACTAAAACCACAAAAGCCGTCTGGTTGTTGCTTAACAAAAAGCTGCAGCCCTTCTGCAGCTGGTGATTTACTTATTTTCAAGGAATGAGCTCATTTAGGAGAGGAGCAGAGCATTTTCCAGCATCACTTGCCACTGGGCAACAAGTGAGAACTGGGGAAAGTTACTCGTAACTGCAAAAAAGCACAGGTGAGGTGTGCTTTGCTAAAAAAATATGCCATTTCTGAAACGTGCCCCATGCCACAGTGTGCTGGCAGTGCCTGGCACAGCAGGGAGCCCTGACATGACTGCATGTTAGCTCCAAAAAAATGCATTTTAATATAAAAATGACACCTGCTCCCAGCACTCCCCAGAGTTTCCCATCCTGTGTACTGGGTGCTGCTCCCAGCACTGATGCTGAAGCGGGAGCCCAGTCCAAGGCAAGCTGTTGGGGCTTCACCAAAAAGCAGCTAGAGAGCACACAGTGTCTTAAAATATCATTCATTACATGTCCAAGAAGTTGCTCCACAGGATTTCTGAGGAAGGGGAGCAGCCCGTACATCCACCAGGAAGAGGAGAGGAGCTGAGGATGGAGTCAGCATCCTCAAAGCTCATGAGTTTCAGAAAGAAGGAGAAGTGAAAGCTCCAGGACACCCTTACCAAGGAGAAATTCAGCATGCTGAATTAGGGATTTTCTGAAGATCTCTCGAAGCGTTACAAGGGCAGGGATTCATGTTGCAGCTTTTTAAAATAAATGGCATGCTGCCATTAAATAAAAACTAGTATGAAATCCTAGAAACTTCCAAGTTCAGATTAAATTTTGGGGTCATTTTCCTCCCCCACTGAGGGGTTTGGGGAGACTGAGGCACAACCCCCTCTCATTTTGCTAAGTCCTCAGCTGACCTGCAGGGCTGGAAGCAGGTCTTCTCCTCCTCCTCCTCCTCCTCCTCAGCAGCGGGTCATACTGGGAGCTGGCAGTCCCATGGGGCAGCTGAGGAGCAGGCACCATACTTCATCCCTGTAGACCACGGTTTTGTGTTCCAGCTTCAGCCAAATCTCTCACCTGCAGCATTTCAAAACCCCCAATGCTGGAGCCAGCACCCATCCAGCCACCCAGCACCCATCCAGCCACCCAGCACCCACCCAGCACCCATCCACCCACCCAGCACCCATCCAGCCACCCAGTGAGTTTGTCCTGGGCATGGATCCAACCAGAAAAATGAATAAATGAATTTATTTTTTTTTGTAGGGTTAATTTTCGAGTGGATGAACATGATTCATCCCTGCAGATGCAGGACGTGGCGTGCCAGGAGCACACAGCTGCCGCGGGGTCACTTCGAGCCCCAAGTGGGTGGTTGAATCCCAAGTGTTGCAATCGTGCAATTCCCCGAATTCAATTTAAAAATAGGCAAT
The DNA here is from genome assembly GCF_000700745.2 of Antrostomus carolinensis. Classification (NCBI taxonomy): domain Eukaryota; kingdom Metazoa; phylum Chordata; class Aves; order Caprimulgiformes; family Caprimulgidae; genus Antrostomus; species Antrostomus carolinensis. Next base: position 67,594 of record NW_010303537.1, read on the forward strand.
TCCTGCATTCTGACACCCCCAGCCATACCAAGAGCCAGGGCCCCCCATGCTCTGCCCAAACCCACTCACCTGCACACCCTGGTGTGGTCCAGGGAGCTTTGGCAAAGGCTTTTGAAAACATTCAAAACTCATGTGTGATAGCAACGCAAGCATTTAACAATCCAATCCATCTTTATTTTGGTAGTACTTTCTGCTGGAAAAGAAAAAAAACCCCTCGACTTTACAAATACAGCAAAGTGGCAAAAAGACAGACACGTGTATAAAATAAACTGCAAACGATTCAAAGTGCCTGATGGCAACATCAGGAGGAACATCACAAAGGTGTCACCTTCAGACCCGATACCTTTTGTTTCTGCTACCAGACTGCTGGGTGTCTGCTACATGACAGACTTCATTCATCATACAGAGATATTTTTTAAATAAGGGCTTTTCTTAGTAATGTAAACAAAATCAGACACATTCCATTCCTCCATAGCAAAATACAACCTTACAACAACCCCACAAAGGAAATGCAACTTCCAAGGTTTGGATATACGAGCTATTTCTCACAACAACCCTGCAAGGTAACTAAAAAACCATTATACCTGGGAATGGTGGCCCAAACTGAATCGATTTGCCTAAATCCACCTGCCTCCTCTCCATTTGATTTCCTAGAGCACAAACTGGGTGTGTGTATTGTATGGCTGTGATTTGAGATGTCACTGACAACAGCCAGACAAAGGGACTTAGAAATCACAAGAATAAAGCTCTCACATTTCCAGGGGATTCTCTGATTTAATTTTTCATGTGTTTTCCCCTATTCTGGCAATTATACACATCATACAACACTTAGAAAAACTTCTGATACAATACACCATGACTAGAGTGACATTTTGGGGTGGCACCTTACACCACATTGACACACAATGTCACCAGGCTTAAAAGATCCCACCCAAATATGTGGTTAATTTAAGGAGCCAAATTCTTTGTACATGTAGCTGCATAAATCCAGTGCCACCATCCACTGGGTTAGCCCAGGGTAAACAAGAACAGTACCAAACTGAGCAAATCTAGCTGCTAACGAAGGGTGTTTTAATGATCCACTTGAAACATTAGGAAATAAGGAAGTATTTGGAATAGGGTGATGTCACCCAGACAGTACAGAACTATTTTAGAGATGATTAGCTCTGTCTAAAGAATAAAAGAGTAAAAGAATAAAACTAAAAGAGTAAAAGAATAAAATTAAAAGAGTAAAAGAATAAAATTAAAAGAGTAAAATTAAAAGAATAAAATTAAATTAAAAGATTAAAATTTAAAGGATAAAATTAAAGGATGACATCAAGGCTAACAAGTCACAACCACACTTCTTTTAAGCTGACATGAAAAGAGCGTGCTGTACATGGCTGGAAAGATGTGCAGATGACACTCAGCTGAAACGCCACTTACAAATAGAGATCAAAGTAAGAAAGGTGGGAGCTGGAGAAGACACACGTAATTTGGACATACACACGTGGGAAAGTATCATCAGACACAATTCTGGGTCCCACCTTTGCTGTAAATAAGGGAAAATGTTCAGAGATACGTAGCTGGGAGCAATAGGCTGGGGGTTCCCAGGGACTAAATACAAGGATGCATAAATAAATAAAAAAAAATCTGAATTTGAGTTGTTTTTCTTTTCTTACAGGGAAGCTTCAGCCCTGGAAAGATCACTGCTGGAGCTGCAGTTCAGGGGCTGGTGCTGTCATCTTGGTTTTTACCTTAATTTATTCTCCAGCCCAGGAGAGCTGGGCACACACAAGCACCACAGCTTAGGGCTCATCAGAACAGGCAGATTCATGGTCTGCGCTCCTGAAGGGAATGGACATTCTCCTGGGGCAGTAAATTGGATGTCCAGGGGCTTCTGCAATTCTCAGGCTCAAATTTTAACTACATAACAAAATCATAGAATGGTTTGGGTAGAAGGGACCTTTCCAGGTCACTTAGTCCAACCCCCCTGTGATGAGCAGGGACATCTTGGTTCAACATGGTGATAAACCATTATCAGACGTATAACACATATTATTGCCTGATAATTACACACAGTTGGGACACAGAACTGGACTTGAACTCACAGGTTTTTGAGTTTTCACAAAAAAAAAAATAAAATAAATAAATTAATTCTAACTTTTAATGTGAAGCTATAGAATCGATATGACTTATGAAGCCAGCGTTTCCATATAAATGCATCTCTATATTTGTTCATTGCAGAACACAACGAACCGTGAGCAATTTCTAATTTCACCTTAGAAAAGGTGATGATAGCTTTGTGTAGAAAAAATAAAACATTTTCAACATACATCTGTCGCATTTTTAGGACAAAAGATCACAGATTCTGCTCTTCTTAGTAGTGCTTCCGTGCAAACCAAAGGCACCATTCCTACTGATGAGGTTGTGAATTTGGAATATATTTTTTACGGGGGGAAGAGGGGGTGGTTTACAAAGGTGAATGGAAAATTGCCAGGTCAGGACAAAGCAAACATTTCTGTGTGGAGCACGTTACTGCTATCACCACAAAGACGGATTAGGAAAGGCTGTTGAGTGTACTTAGGAATTCACTGCCACGAAAAATGAAAACATCTGAAAAAAAGGACATTTTCTAAAACCAGCCATCAGGATACGTGTTGTTACACCCAACAAAAGAATCAGACTGGTTTTAATGAAGATGAGAAATACTCACATCTCTGCAAATCCCAGAACTACACAGTTATGTCTTTATACTTCTACCAAACAGGGAGGGGGGAGAAAGAAATAAAACAAGAAGCATCCACGACGTGTGTACACCCCCTTTAACCTGACAGTGCATGCACTAGAAACACCAACACCACCCAGCAAGGCAGCAGGACTCGGTCACATCTGCCAACTTGCAGTAGAAAGGGATATAAGTGTCAACGAGTTCTGTGTTTTATCTGTAGAGGAACATTTTCACGCTGGTTGGATACCAAGCTAAGCTCGCCGTGTCACTCAGGACCCATTTTGCAGTGAATATAATGACTTTGGAATGGTTTTTCCCCTCTTGTCTAAGCAGGTGCATCTTCTCAGCATAAGCAGGAGTGGATCAGCCAGCGAGGGAGCAGGACCTGGAAGAGACATGTGTCTGCACAGCACATGAGGGCATGGCAAGACCCCGTGAACCAGCAAGCTGGTTCCTTGGAGGATGCTCCAGCAGCAACTGGTTTTGCTCAAGTGGACCACTTCCAGTAAGGACAGCCCAACCTCAGGCAGTGAGCTGGGATGCCGAGGGAGGGAAGGCAGGTGGGTGCTCCTGCACAAGCAACCAACACCAAGAGGTGACCAACACCAAGAGGTGACCAACACCAAGAGGTGACCAACACCAAGAGGTGACCAACACCAAGAGGTGACCAACTGTGGTGGCAGCATCTTCTTGCTCAACACAAACCAGGAAACAGTGAGGGGAGAAGGAATTTCAGATCAACCAAAATAACGATGGGCATGCTCGCCGCTTCCACCGCTATGGCAGTGTTATTCCTAAGGACGGTGAAACACACTCAGTGCTTCCAAATACCATTTTCTTCATCCATCCCAGCTCTCATGTTTCCCACACATACTTTGTGTGCGCAGGATCATTGCTTGCACAAAACACGAGCTGCCCAGAAGATCTGGACCGTAAGGAGCTCAGAAAACAACTCGGTCTTCCTGCGTCCTCTCCCACCACAGCGTGCTGTTCAGGGTGCCAAAGCTGCTGTCCTCCTCCTCCTGCTCTTTAGCAAGCTCCACAAAAACCTGGAACAGACAGAAAGGATGTGAAGAGGTCATGCTCCTTGTAGGAACTTTCTCAGTCACAAATAGAATTAATGCCAAAAGCCTCAAAACCATTGAACATATTGAACTTCATCACCAAGTCAGAAGTTTTGAGTATTGTGATTTTTTTCTCCTTGCTTCTGTCCTCCTGTCTCGTTTTTTTCAAGAGGACAGTGAAAAGGAAGTTGAACCAAACACAGGCTGAAGGACATTTGCCCAAGGAAGTTGTAGATGCCCCCTCCCTGGAAGTGTTGAAGGCCAGGCTGGATGAGGCTTTGAGCAACGTGGTCTAGTGGAAGGTGTCCCTGCTGATGGCAGGGGGGTTGGAACTGGATGAGCTCTAAGGTCCCTTCCAATCCAAACCATTCTATGATTCTATGATTTATCATCAGCAATAACTAATCCAGAATAAGCAACAATAAGCTTCAGCTCTACCCTCCTTTCAGGAATGAACAGCAACACCCATCTTCTGAATAAATTAGAGCAGCATTTCCACTAAAGTCACTCATTTCTTTTGTTCCAGTCTCTGCAGTTGGTGTGTCTTATTTCAAAAAGAAAGGAAAAAATGGGAATAAAGAGAGGGAGGGAACGGACAATCCCTATTTACTTTGGAAAAGGGGATTTCACTTCCCCAAAAATACCCAAACAGGCAACAGCTGAGCAGCCCAAGAGCTGGGCATGTGGACATGCTCAGCCCCTCCATCCACCATGACTTGTCCAGACTGGATATACAACTTCTACGTGGCAGGGACAAAGTGAATCCATCTCAGATGCCTGCAAAAACCTCATCTAGAAACCTGTAACACCTTCACCTGGCAGGGTTTACATCCACTAAATATCTGCTTTAACATACCTGCTCCAGCGTTGCCTGCGAGAAGCTGTACTCCTCGATGTTAAAGGCGTGTTTTACTGTTGAAAGAATTCATGAGAGAGCATATTTAGGGATATTTCACTATCTGACACAGCTGGATTTAAAGCTGGTACAAGTGCTTACTCTTGATTTCACAAGAAACAAGAGATGAGGATAGCAATAATAATAGAAAAAGTAAATAAATTTGTAAGAGAAACGCAGAAGTGCCGCTACATGGCAGACATGTCACTTCTGAGAGACAACAGTTTCTACATGTGATGTGTGGCAAGTGCTTAATTACCTTCTTCCAGCTTGGAAAAAGAATGTGAAAGCGACTGTACATCTTCTTTAGGAATTTTATAGGCCAAAATAGAAGCAAAACTGGAAGAAAGAAACAAAGCAAACTTAGCTTCAGATGAAATTACTCAAAGCAAAAATATTCATATCCAAGTGAATGGATTTCAATTCAGTTTCTGAAGGTCACTCTGAGCATTTTGACTAGTCATCATCAAACAAGACAAGAGGATTGATGCAGTTCCAGGAGACCAGCTGGTTTATAATCCCGGAGATCAAGGTCCAGGTACATCATTTGAGATCCCCCTGAGACTGCTCTAGGATTTCTATGTTCTTCAGCTAATATTAAATCATTTATATTCTGCCTACAAACTCATGAAAGAAAAATCACTGCCCAGGACTCCCAAAATTATCAAGTTTTGCCTTTCAAATGAACTCAGAGGAAGGTCACAGGATCTCCTGGGACTTTGCATCATCCTTGCAGACTCCAGAACATGAAGTTGCTTTACTCTACACATTTGCTTCTGAAAAATAAACCCTTCTTGAAATCTTCTGCATCAAGGAATGCTCCTTACACGGTGCCTGCATCATCATCAACGGTCACCAAGCCAGACCCTGAAGTGCATACGATAGAAATTCAAAGCTGTTGTAGAAAAAACAGCCAACCCACTCCCAGACTTTGAGGAACAAACACAAAATGTTCAAACATTTCTAGGTAAGGGCCAGTGACTCAGATTTTATCCCCATTTCTTGGGGAACTCCAACCAAGGAGGAAGCCTCCAAGTAACAGTTATGCAGAAATCAAGTTTTGCTTCCTCCATGCCCAACATCTGCATGCAGGGCTCACAGCCACCACCCTGGCAGCTTCTGCTGGCTTGCAAAACCCTTCCTCTTTAAAATATATATTTATTTTTTTATATATATATTTTAGTATCACATTATTCCTCACTCAGAGCCAAGGAGTTGCTGAGAAATCAGGGGCTTCTATTAATATCGATGTTTTCTGAGCATTTGTTAGTTTACCTTTCCTGACGATTCGCGTTTGGGAAGATGTGCAGAATCTGGCTTTGCAGATACTCCACCTGCTGTATATCTGCTGTTTCTTTTAATTTCATTTCCAAGAAGTATCCTCTGCCAAATTTACTCTTCAGGTGTTGGACAGTACCTATACATCTACCAATTGAAGAGAGAAAATAAGAGTTATACACATCACACTGCACTCAAAAAGCAGACTGACATCTAACAGATTCCTTTAGCAGTTTAAGTTTAATTTTCCTCCAAGTTTAAGGTGTAAAACAATTGTCTACCTCCATTTTCAAAGAAATATATTCTCGTTGACAGTTTTTCTATCCTCCCTGCCACATCACTTGCCCACAGGGAAGGGTTCCAGCAGTACCTGAGCTGCCCAGACACCAGGATGGCCACACGGTCACAGACAGCATCTGCCTCTTCCATGTAGTGAGTGGTCAGGATAGCTGCTCTCTCCTTATTCTTAAATGCTGCTCGAATTGCCCGCCTACAAAATATAATTTAAAAAAAAAATAATCTTTGATTAAAACATTTGACACGTAACAGTAAATTCTGGGTTAGTAGGAAAAGAGGACAATGATGGTCAAACATTTTATGGACTAATACTACTCCTACAGCAACAATTGATACCTGATTTTTGCACAATGATAACTCAAATCTCATACACCTTATATTTTAAGATTTCTTTCGACTTTCAAGCTTTTAATCTCCATGCTATTCTAGGAGAGGACACAGATGAAATGCACCTGGCACTAGGGCAGCGTTGATTCCCTGTCTATGGCTCTCCCTAGTGTTAACTGGGATAACACGCACATAAAATCAGACAAATCATTGAATGGTTTGGATTGGAAGGGACC
>NW_010303538.1:0-6665 GCF_000700745.2 Antrostomus carolinensis
AGACAAGTCCACAGTGCAGTTCCTCACAGAAAGCTTGAAAGCACAGGTAGGAGTTGAGACCTATTCTTGGTTAGCTTTTACCCTGTCCATGAAAGCAGTAGCTCTTTTTGCAGAAAAGCAGTAATAAATGCAATGAATCAACCTTGTTGTATGAATACTGTTTATTTCAAGAGTAGGAACGAAAGTCCGAAACTTGGCAGGAAAAATACAGGCTATGGCTAGCTTCATGCATGTCTTGGCTTTCTGCATTAAATGAAATAATTTGGTAAAACTGAGCAGATCTGTTTTGCTTCCTACAATATTTGATGAGCAAGAAAACCTCTAATGTTGGTCTAATCTTTCCGAAACTTTATTGTGTTTAGGGAAATTTTTACGTTAACATTAGCATGAAAACCTACAGATGTTAGGTCTTTATCCTTTGTCTAAGATCAGATTTATCTGACTAAACAACATTAAAAATGTGTAAATTCCTGGCAAACACAATGAATCTTGAATATATTAAAGAACCAAACAGATGAACCATCTGGAAACAAGACGTAGATCTGAAATAACTATGCCAGTGGCACAATCCAAGCATAATCCCTGGCATAATTTACACAGCGCAACTGTATCAAGAGCCAGAAACTATTATTTTAGAAGGCTGAGTTTAATAATGACTGAACATTATCATTCAACTTGCTGGGTAAATATTGACAAAGGACTGGCACATGCTGTAGAAATGTATCTACAACCTGCATTCTCTCTAGGGAAACTTCTGTATTCTGAATTTTCCCTACTATTTTTTTTTCTTTTGTCTTTCCTGCCCCTTTCTCATCTAAAATGATTGCAGTAGGTGTAGCTCTGCAACTACAGGAATAAGTTTGTTCACTTTGAAATTATTTTTTATAACTGACACATACACATAATAGTGCATAATTTATTAAGCACACAAATGCTTAATATTATGCTAAATAGGACAATTTGATAAGGACAGAAAATTTGCATGTCACCATTAAGTAAACCTTAATTTTGCCATACACCATTAAAGATTCACCCATAATTAACCAGCCTTTCTCTTTCTGCTGTCACCTGAAAAGATTTAACATTGTCACATAATCCCAGTACAAACTACTTACGATGGGAAGTAGTCGATTTTACCATTATGTGACTAACTAATGCATTTCAGCTGGGTGCATTGGAATATTCCATGGCACTGGAATGTTTTGGCAGCCTGCAATTTCATTGGTAGTGATCATGGAGCAACACAAATTAGATCTTGTATTCTTTACATTTTTATATTGCTGGCAAAGGTGAGACACCTCAACAAACAATGCATCTTGAAGAATGCTTGCAGGATATTTTAAATGGTGAATATATTGCAAACCTGGATAGAAACTAGTTTGCAGTAGATCTTAAAAAGTGACTGATTTAAACCCATACCTAATGTATCTTGTAGGTTAGCATTAATTTGACTTGCTGAGTGGATGGAATTTATGGGTATAATGCATTGCACTAGGCAAATAAAAACATCCTCCTTCAGTAATAAAGCTGAAGGCAGGCTCCATACTGGCAGGCCAAGCACTGTCTTCAAAGCTTTAGCTGTGTAATATCCATCTTACTGCTGTGCACAGTGATGCAACACATTGCAAATGACCCTTGTCAGGAAATACCGTTCTGGTATTTGACTTCAAGCTTAGATTTTTTTTTATTTTTTAAAAGTCTCCACTCAGCATTTGTCTCATCTACTTCGATACCATTCCCATTTCTCCCATCTTTTTCTCCTTCCCACTTTTCTGTTGTTCTCAGCATCTTAGCTCTTACCCCCTCAGGGATCTCAAATTACCTTATTTTAGAAGGTTTTATCATCTTCCTCCTCACTTTTGTTCTTATCTAACTTGGTTCTATAACACATAACAGCAAGCAACATTAAAATACTTGTGCTAGTACTTACTAGTACAGCATGCCAGCACAATCACAGCAAGTATAGGCTTTGCTCTGCAAAGCTTACAGCTTTAATTAGGCTTGCAATTTTAATTAGATTTCCAGAACAAACCTTGGAAATGAACATGGAGGAAAGGAAGAGATTTTCCACATTGGTAGCAAGGTTGGAAATGGAACCTATCTATGTCTTTTGACTTATTACAGTACTTGGTCATTCTACTGGTACTTCTTTTGTTTCTACTCAAGAAATTGGTCTCATTTTGCCTTTCAGAAAAAGATGACATGTTTATTGTGAAACCTCTTCTACAAAAGCAAGGGCTTGACTTACTGAGATAAAGCTCGCTTACACTCGGAGCTGAGCCTATACCAAAGACCTAGTTGGAACTGCACTCAAATTATGAAGTGTTTGTCTGAAATATAACCTATTTTGTAGCTTGATCCTTCCTGTTCAATAGGAGTCTGAGAGCACAGTTAAATAATCAGAATAAAATAAAGTTGTTTCAGTCTGTGCAAAGGAGTTGGATGATGATTTAAACAGATAGATTAGATTTCCCTTTATTTGTGGGGAAGCTGTTCGTGTATATCCAAAATTAAAAGATGTGTTGAGTATTCTTTATTTTCCCCCTTTTTCTTTTTTTTTTTTCACTTTCAGGATTACTTTTTAGAGGATGGCAAGTGTTTGCTCTTTCCAAAATCTGTGGAAATTATGATCTGTGTATGTGCCTTCACCTGTGAGGTCAGCCAAAGGATTTTGCCATTGCTGAGATGGATTTTTTTAAGCTCTAGATATTCCAGATCCTATCAAATTCAAGAAAACTTATATCTTGCAAGAATGACCCAGAGCTTTGTGAATAAAAACAATGCCTTCCCTGAGTAATAATGGAAAACTTTTGGAGTTTTGGCAGCAAGTATTGTTTGCTTGGCATTTTGACCCTTAACACTCTAAAGCCTAAACAATTACATCTACTCAAGTGAGCTAATCGAACATACTAAGCGAATGAAGTTCCACAAATGCTTAAGAGCTTGCTGGCTAACTTTTCAAAGCTATGCTCTAGTTCAGCCACAAATTACTTGGCTAGACACTGGAACTGCTGGGTGAAATTCTACAGTCTGTGTTTTGCAGCACTTCAGACTGGATGATCACAGTGGTCCCTTCTGACCTTGAAATATGTGGACTGGGTGTTAACCTATGTTAGCAAAGCCAGAGTGAGGAACACAGGAATGGGGGGTTTTAGCTTAGGAAAGCTTGTTCAGTTTTTAATTTTACTTTCATCAAATCCCCTAATAGAAAGAAACAAGTTGTCTGGAATATCTAAAAAAACTACTTGACGGTACTTAATCACTTGCCCAGTTCAGTGTTAAGGAAAAAGTAAATCAGTTAATCAGGGGGATTTTTCTAACTGCCTTTCTGAGATTTTCTCAGTCTTCATATTGCCAATCCTTTAGGGGCTCCTAATGTTACAGAACCTGCATGGTCTTAACTGCAGCATTTACTTCCGAGGGGCTTGTTGTAACAAACACAGGATGTTTGAAATCAAACACATGGAATATCCCTAGGATTTTCCATCTTTAATTTATTGCTGTTTCTAGTTATAGATGGAGAAACTGAGCTTTATTTTCCTGTTAACACATTTCTGTAATAGTGTTATTTCAAAGGAGAGGTTTTATGTTGCTTTTGCCAAGAGAAAGCTTATTCTGGAGTTCTCACTGGGAGCCTTCAACCAAATTCTCTCTTTTTTCCTGAGATGCAATGGCAAAATGTGGTTTTTCATTTTTATTTTTGATAACCAAGCATTTTAAAGCAGAATGCTTAAAAATAAATGTCTGGTAAAACAGTTTCTTTTGCTCCCTTTTATTGTGATATTCATTTAATTGTAAGGGAATTGACATCTGTTAAGCTTCCAGTAGAAAGTCAAGATATAGCTATATATCAAGTCTGATGCTGACAACTATGCATGTAAGATCCCATTTCATATTTCTTCATAGCTGTGTTTGTAAGCTCCCTTGTTATGTTGTTTATTTGTTTTCCATAAGCTGAAGTTTATGAATATGTTTCAAAGATAACTTCTGATTCTGTTGGCTGTTCTGATTTATTGGTTTTGAGGATGTTGCCTTTCTGATACCTCTCCAAGAAAAGGGATAAGAAAGCCATGCACATCCTTGTGTCTTTCTCAGGTTTTAACTGCTGTTTCTCTAAACTAATCAGAGGTGAGCAGAATAGCACTGGTGTTGCACAGGCTGAAAAGGTAAAATCCACCTCTGTTACACTGGTTTGAAAAGCAGAGTAAAGAGTAATCTTTATTGTAAAATTGTAGAGGATTGACTGCTCATCTTGCATGGCTGTTCAAGTGGATACAAAGTGTATCCTTCTTCAACTGTAACTACTGTGAGCTGTTAGGATTTCTCTCTTCCTAATATGAATTCAGAATTCATTTTCAGTGTATAACCATTTCTTTCTGGTTGTTGGACAGGACTGAATACTGCAGATATAAAACTGCTAGGATGTGAGTAGTGCACCTTTTGGTGCATCTCTGGTGCTAGTTTTTGATGCTGATACTGATGGCTGTTGTGTAATGTCAGCTCACAATGGAATTCAAAAACATTGAAAAGCAGTCTGTCTAAAGCACTTCTGACAGCTTGTACCTTCCAGTTGGCTGATTGTCTCACTTAAAGGCTGTGCTTTGTGTGGATTGTATTTCTGCAACATGAAAGACTTACTACTTTTCCACATTTTACAATTTTTGTCAAGTAGGTTTTGGTGAAGAGAAAGTACTGCTGATTCTACAGTGATATACAGAAAGATAAAAAGGATGAGGTGTTATATTTTTACCTGCAGACTGTGGTGAGAAATGATAGATAGGTGAGCTCAGGGTCTTCATGTTGTTTCACTGTAGTTCACCCCAATACAGGAATAGTATGTCTTAGGCTACAAGAGAGCTCTCTAAATCAAGATGCTGTAGTCAAGAACATAAAGCATGTACTTATTGATCAGAACCATACAGAACTTCTTTAAAAGTCTGTCCCCTGCATTCACTGAAGTAAATTTCTTCCTTGATCATTTCAATGTCTGATTCAGGATGCCAAAAAGGACTGTGCCTAAATGGAACAATAACCTAAAAATTTAGCCTAGATATAGTTGTTAGTTCCAGTAGGAAACAGCTGACATTAACCCTAAAATAGTGTTAGAATTTGTGTTTATTTTTTTTTATAAATTCTTTCACCCGATCCCATTTTCTATTTAAATTACGGAGCTATTGTAATTTTAGCCACTTTAACACCACATAGCGAATAGTGCAGCTTACATACTTCAAATTTGCAGTAGAAAATGGTATGTAAAGCAAAATCCCATAAAAGTCCACAAAAAATATAATAAAAACTGTGCTGAGTTGATGGTTCTGCTTAGTGCACTTTGTTTCCACCACATAATGGTCAACGTACTTGAACACTGTGGCAGTTTTTAGCTGCCGTAGCCCATTCATACAAAAAAATAATGATAATCCCAAACTACAGGAGAGCTACCTGTTTTACAAATCAAACACAAAGTTTTGATTTACACTACTTCTTTAGAAAATAGTGAGGCACTCATTGCACTATGCTTTCTGCAATATGTTCAGTAACAAACCCTTTTGGCATTTTATTAACCACATTTTTTTCAAGAGTGTCCTTAGACACTTTCATACAACTCTCATGACTGTTTTCCATCAAACAGGAACCTGAATGACTTCTGCAGCTGCAATGGAAAGTTCCCATTTACCCTTGATCAATAATAGACTTGAAAGGCACTTATGACTTCTTTTTTCTTCTCTTTGATAAGCAAAAAGAGAGGATTCCCTAAAAGTGTTTAGGTTGCTACAGCTGGTCCTCCACTGACAAGATAGTTGCATGTGTTCCACCTCCTTTCAGTTTGCCAGTTCCAGTTCCATCTGCCTGCTCTGGATTGTATATCAGACAACCAGCTTCATCCAGGCCCCAATCTTGGCTAGACGTTGAGAAAGACAGGAAACAACACAGCCTGAACCTAATGAAAAAAAGATGGGAAAGCTGCCGGGGGTATCCTGGTGACATCACAGCCTGATCTTTTTGACCCTCTTTGGGGAGACAGTGACAAATTAAATGAGAATATGACAAACTGAGAATCTAAATATCCTCCTAAATGATCTGTTCATTTTCTCTTCATTCCCTCTGGCTTTTTCATTTAGGTCTTGCTGACCTTGGAAGTTTCTCCCTCTCCTTTCGGAGGTGAGAAAAGGAATTTTCTCAGTTTCTGATAAATTTGTCTACTTAACGTCCCCAATGGTTGGATCTTATTTTCCCACTGATGTACTTGAGGAAGAATGTAATTAACTGCATTATCTCTGTGTAGGAGTTACATAAATCTCCTTGGGAGAAGACAACTCAATAAGGGGATAATTTCCTCCTTTGATATGTCTGACTCCTTGTATTGAGTTTGCGTGGCAAGGTTTGGGTGGTGGGGTGGGGGCATAGGGGTGGCTTCTGTGAGAAGCTGCCAGAAGCTTACCCCAAGTCCGACCTGAAACAGCCAATGCCACTGGCTACAAGATGGACCTGCTGCTGGCCAAGGCCGAGCCCATCAACAACGCCTCTGTGATGACATAATTTAAAAAAAAGGGGAAGAGAAAAAAAAAAAAGCACGCTTTGCAGCTGGAGAGAGGAGTGAGAAGGTGTGAGAGAAACAACCCTGCAGACACCAAGGTCAGTGACGAAGGAGGGGGAGGAGGAGCTCC
>NW_010303538.1:6825-7085 GCF_000700745.2 Antrostomus carolinensis
CGCTGGAGCAGGTGCCTGTCAGGACCTGTGGTCCCATGGCGAGAGGAGCCCACCCCGGAGCAGGTTTGCTGGCTGGACTTGTGACCCCATGGGGGACCCATGCTGGAGCAGTCTGTCCCTGAAGTACTACACCCCATGGAAGGACCCATGCTGGAGCAGTTCCTGAAATGAGAGAATCCCCCGATGCAGGGTTTGTGTGTGAGATATAATGGCTCTTAGAGCCACTTCTGGAACACACACATTTTACGGAGGCTTTTCTC
>NW_010303538.1:7213-104784 GCF_000700745.2 Antrostomus carolinensis
TTCCCTGCTGACAGAACTGGGAGAGGAGCCCATCGTGCCGCTCGCAGAGCAGTGGTGTGCCTTCCTGCTCTCCCCACGGGAATAGCCCCATGGGGTTTGCGGCTTCTACCCTGTCTGCTCTCCGGCAAGAATCACCTTATCTGCTGGACCAATGAGACCATTAATGGAAACCCTGTAGCATGCCATCAGAGATCCACTTCTTGATCAATAGTTATTTACTTCTGCGAGGTCAGAGCTTGGCTAATATAGCTGAATAATTTTATTGATAGATAACATAACAATGAAAAATAAAGTTTAAAATAGAAGATGAATGAATTCAGCAGTTTCTTCGGGGATGAATATTATTATTTGAAAATTTTAATAGCTGGTGGAATGCTGAAAGGGCAGACAACAAACGCATTGAATAATTGTCCTAGGACTATAATCAGACTTCCATTATTGACCTCTGCTAATATTCTACTGTAACTGTCTGCTAAATTGGTTCCTTGGGGCTTGGAATATACGGTGATGTTATGAGTTCCTATTGTAAATTGCCACACAGAAAAGTAGCAAGTCTCTGAAATAGTGCTGGCCCTAGTTTGATCAATACTCAATTCTAAGCAGTGCAAGAGGCAACTGTTGCCATAGAAACATTGATGTCACCGAGGTTGAACAGCTTCTCCTACAACAAATCATTTCCTTTGAGCAGTTGTAATTGACTATATGTACAGTTTGCTGTCACCTGAGACTATTTACATCAAGCCAGTAACAGAGCTGCATTAGTTATTCTGGGAGTGAGAGGGTTAGCTCTTCTTTTTGTGACCTTACAAATACCTAGGAGGATATTGCCATGGCAACCAGAGATATAACAGGATGAACATTAAGGTAGCTACATAATGCAGTGGTATTCTTTTGGAGCATGAGAGGTAGTTTTAATAAACTTTATCTAGCCATTGCATAATATAAACACTACATTAGATATATCTCTGTCACAACTTTTGACTTCTAGAAATGTTACCTTTGGCACAGGTATAAGCAAGAATCTTTGAAACCGGCTGCAGAACTTAAATGCTACTGATTTTGTACAGAGATGTTACAGAAACACATTTTTACAGGATTAGGGAATGAGTTTAGGATGGAGAGCCTTTTTCTGCTTTCAGATGTAATGGTGCATGTTGATCAGCAGGTAGTGCTTGTTTTGGAACATGTCTGAATTATTAAGGTCCATTTTCTCAGTTAGCTGGGGAATATTTATATGTATTTTTTAAGCACACAGTCAGCCAGATGCTTGAATACCTTTGTGCCCTCATGTCACAGTCTTTTACCTCAATGGAGGTTTTAAAGTAGGCTTGAGAGAAGCTCCTTTAGTGCTTCCCCCATCGCATCTGCCTTTGTTCTCTGAATGATTCCTCTGGAACCAGTGGAATGTCATTGTGCCCTGCAATGCTTGGTAATTCCATGGAAGGGTGAGGTCGGCTTGTAAAGCACCTGCAGTGTCCAGCAGCACCTAAGCAGTTAAAAGAAAAACCTCAGTAATGCCTAACTTGGAAGCTCTCTAAATGCAAATTGATGACCTTGCTGTGAAAATATATATTATAGTACTTTTTAAAAGAGTGGTATCTGATGGGATACCATAGTTACCCAAACCTGCTACATTCTGTAGTGTAAATATAAATTTAGTGACCTGTCAGTCAGCCACATAGACCAACATTCTCTGGTACATTGATAATAAAAGTACTGTGCCTGTATGGGCTACCAAATTTCAGACATAAATAGCTAGCCTCCATATGCCTATAATTGCATGTTTATACACTATTTAAATGTTTTATACTGCAAAAATGTAAAATTAATACGATTGCTTATTCTAATGGTATGATATATAGGCTTAATGGCCTCATATACTTCTCACTGTTGAGGAAATTGATTAAGTTATGCTGGCTTTCAAAATACAATGCCAGTGAAATCTCATAGCATCTCACACCTATCACTTCTTTCACAAAATGCCACGTGCATGTGTGAGGTCCTGTTTATGATAATACCCGGCTGATTCATGGAAATTCAAGACCCCCAAGACCTTTCTAAGAAACAGCAGCAACAACGCAACAGGCAAGAGCTGTTTAAAAAACATTTATATAGATAGGATATATTAAAAAAGGTTATTTTCATATGCTAGGACATATCTATATGATGAGAAGGAAGAAACTCTCCTTAGTCTACCCAGAAAGCATTTCAGGCTTTCTTGAATCTTTTTTCTGAAATTTCTATTACTGCTTGCTGTATGGAAAAATCCGGGGGAATTACGCCATTGGTACAGCAATTTGTGTAGTAGAATGGTTCAGAAAGATATTAGGCCATAGGTGTTGCCTGTGTCTTCAGGTGAAAGAATTGTGACATTTTCTGCTATTTACAAATACTCTTTATGGGAATGTATTTTAGAAGTGCAACATGAAATCACAGCTGTATAATATACAGTATATATATATTTTCTTTATACAGAAAATAAAGTATGTGCTGACATTTTGATTTAGGTGCAATAAAATTAATTTACAGGACAGAACTGTGAATACCTCATTCTATCCTTCCTTTAGTTTCAAACAAAGACTTCCCTATCCACCCACCTTTTTTTCTAATGAAGGCTGTATAACTTTTCTGGGGGAAAGAGAATGATCTCTAATGTCATATCATTTTTGTGATCCTGTCACATAGATGACTGAAAAAGAACATAGCCCTGTTGATACATTACAAAAAATCCTCCACTAGAACCTAAATGCAAACAGATTTTTTTAGTATTCAGAGACTGTACAGACAAAGGTCTGGCAGTGACTCTGCTCTCATTTTATTTCTGAGTGGCCATGTCAGCTGTTACTTGCTTTTGGTCTAGTTCACATTTGGGGTTGAGCAGAGTGTTCTGTGATTTGGTTTGCTTCCACTGTAGTAGTTGGTGTTAGTGTGCAGACAACCTGCTGCTCGCCTAGATGAGATGGTTATTTCTGAAGTGCTTATGATTGGTTTTAAATAGTTTTGAGGAAAATGTGAATAAAAGTGAGAGATGAAATTGAGATGGCATTTGTGTTTGGACATGGAAATACTTAAATTCTGAAAAACATTGTCAAAGTGAACTATAAACACCATGGCAGCAGCATCAGACACAAAGGAGATCAGAGAACTATTTATGTAATAGTCATACTTAATGAGAATGTCACTATTTTGGTAACTGTGGAAAGCTGCCAGTCCTTTGTGTAGTTAGAGCAGCATAGCAGTGAGGACAAGTTAAAAATATGGGGTGCTGAGAGGTGGGCAGAACAGTGGAGATACAGGAGCAGCAGCAGCATAAGTACAAAAGGGTTGAGATTCTGCTGTCATTACAGATATCCTTCTGTACCCTTCATGATTCACTGGCAGAGAAATGCAGGCACAGTACTGATAGCCCCTCTGCTGAAGTGCAGGGTTGGGACAGGAAGAAGTATTTTATACATTAGATGTGCTAATGCAGGCCAGGACTGTGAGCCATGAGCACAGTATAGCCAAGGGACAGCTGCTGAAGCTTGATGAGCTCTACAAATGTGTGTGTGAAATACTCAGCAAAAAGTTTTAGGTTGCCAGTAGTCTTTGGCCAGCATCATATATAAACTTTCCATGACCCACAGCGACAGCTACGCTCAGTGAGAATGCTGAAGAGGTTGAAACTGAGGGTAGGATTCTCAGGAGATGGAGGCCTAGAGAAGGAGGGAGAAATTCTCAGAGCTGGATCTTGCAGTCTGTGTAATGAATTCCCACAGATCGATTAAAATGAACCCAAACCAAACTTTGTTCAGCACAGTGTCCTCCATTTTGGAACAGGAACGTGGCAGTTAGTTTTGTTTCTCTCCTTATCATGTCCTTTTTTACAGTGGACAAGCTTTATTGCAAGAACTGTTTCTTACTGGCTGCTCTGTTAACTACTGCAAATATAACACACTCAATATTTTGTTTTTAAGAAGCTTCGGCAATGCAAAGGTATTATGGAAAGAAATTAAATTGTTTCCCAAATGTGAATTTAGTAGAAAGTCAGTAAGGAATTCTTTTTTGGCTCTGGATATCTTTTATGGCCTGGTATTCTGAAAGCTGCTGTTCCCTCTCATCCATCCCCTTCCTTCCCCTTGAGTAACTTCTCTGAATTCAGCATCAATTAGTCTTGATTGACATTGCTATTAAGGGAAGTCAGAATCAGCTCCATTGTCTTCAGTGGAATTTTCCTTTCCAGTTTTGGCACCTTGTCCTTTCCAGTACTACTGTTGCATTTTGATTTTTATTTCTTTGTCAGAAGTGCAGCCAGTCAGAGCTCTGGTATTACTATATTTATGCTCTTAGTTACAACACAAACTACTAAACACTTTGTCTCAGGGAATAAAAAAAGACCAGTTACAGAGACCAGCTTCTTCTGTTAAGGATCTTGTATAAATGTCCATATCCTGAAGAAACAACCAGGATTAATTTCTAATACTGGTCAAAAGTATGCAGTTTTCTTAACTACTATCAATTTTTTTCTTTGAGAAAGTTTTGCCTAACCTGGCAAAAGCAGGCCCCAAAATAATTGATTTTAAGAAATCTGGAAAACATTCTACATTGCATGTTGAATGTTTGCTAAATCAGTTAGTTACCCCCTGGAGTGACTAATTGCATCCAACCTGTCATTAGTTAGGGTGTTGTGTTTTATGCAAGGGACATCTCTTTGAATGGCTTCAGCAGCATGAATAAGTTTGATCTCTAAATCGTGTAACTGTGGTAGCAGTAATCCTTAGTGTAGCTACAAAACTATTGGCTGGCATGGTTTAATTTACCTCCGTGGGGTCGGGTGTTTTACCTGTAACAAGTAGAGTTTTGTTGGTATAACCTGGGATCACACTTCCAGCACACACAGTGACATAGTTTCCTGGCAGTCCTATGGTGGTAAAACCCTCCTGTGAGGGATTCATCTACCCTCCCATTTATGAGGTTTGAGGTTAGGAATTCTTGTGTCATGATTTATCTTTTGATTGAACACCAGTTCTTCTGGGGATCCAGTATATCTATTGTGGGGGGACACTTTTACCAACTTGCTGTTGATCAATTACTTGCCACGGCAGACTGGCTGTGGTGTTGCCCGAACTCAAGTGAGTGTTGCAGAGATTTGTCCAACCCTTTAATTCCAGTATTTCCAGTAGACGCTTTCTCTATGCCAGGGACCTTTTGTAGCTGAGTTCCCTTTGAGCGTCTATCTTCTTCCTCCTCAGTATGAGTCTCTGTGGCTTGGCTGAGATGTCTCCTCCATGTTCTGGCAACTGGCTTTTATTTCCTCTCTCCACTGTCTTTAGTCACATGTAAGACTGCTAAATGCCCTTTCCTGGACCTTGAGTTAGAATCATAGAATCATAGAATGTTGTGAGTTGGGATACAAAAGGACTGAAAAATTGAAAGGCTTTTCCATATGACAGTGCCCCAAACGTAACAGAAAAAAAAGGGATGAGAGAGTACAAAAGATTTCTTCACAAGAGAAATAGTGCTGGAAATTATAGGCAGGGCTGTGTGACAGCTTTTTGTGTGGGTTACTAAGAGAACTCTCTTGATAAATCACAGTTGCCTTTTTGGGACAAGAAAAAAACCCTGGAAGTTTCTGCAGAATTGGAAAAAAGTCTTCCTCTTTCTCCACTCTTTCTTAAGAATTAATTTTCCATTGATAAAGATTTTGGATTAACAAGTGTCATAGATCCATGTTTAGAGGGGCAGGTCTGCAGTGGTATGCAAGACTGACACCCAGCTGGATGTCATTGGTGGATGGATGTCCACAGCCATCAGTGGCTTGAGAATGTCTATGCGTGGGAAGAGTGAGGGAATGAAGGAAGGGAAACTGAGAGAGGGTGTTTGTTCTGTCTGAGAAAGCTCTGTCAGCACAACAATCTGTTTTAATACTGTCTTAAGACCTCTTAATGTGTGCTAAGATGCCCACACGCTTTTCCACGATTGAATCTTTCATTACAGTGACCCTGATAATCAAGGCAGCTGTCTATCTTGCCCTGCACCCCTGTTCATCATACCAACTGTTTGAGGGCTACAGTCTTCTTGAAAAGAGCTGTGTTTCTCTGCCCCTGACCATACACTGGACATTGGAGGAAGAGAAATCTTTTGTGGCCTGGATACTGCTGAGAAAATGTTGTGTTGGGATTCTTGGGTCTGTGCCATTTGCCTGGGCTGTGCCTTTAAAGAGTAGGGAAGACATGTGTGTCCTCTGTGTCTAGGATGCTGAGCACTGACTCCTCTAGGTGTGCTCACCCATTTTCATGCGGGAAGTAATGAGTGTCTCATCTATTCCTACTGTGCTGAGACCAGAAGGATGGGGGCCAGCAGGGCGGAGGTGATGTCTTGGGCCTCAGTCAGGCATTCTGGTCCACTCTGCCTGCTGGACATAGCTCAGCATCTATGTCCTAGTGCCTCCCCTCAGTCTGTACTGTTTCCTGAGTCCTTGGGTCATGCTGTCTGAGCAGAGGCAGAGAGTGTGTATGTTCATTCAAGGTCTTTAACAGAAAGAAGTCGTAACAGCTATGATGAATGAGTAAGAAGTTGTGAAGAAGCAAGAATCAGGTTGGGAGGTGAGGGGGCAATGATGGGAATAGCTTCAGACTACCTTGCAGACCTGGGGCTGCCTAGCTGTCTAGGACAATGTGAAAGGGGGACATGTTTTCAGAGCTGGATCTTAGCTGTACACAGCAAAACGTATTAATTATGTAAAAAAAAAGGGAAATCGGTTGGTTGGCATCCACTTGCACAGTGGCTGTTTAATACAGAGGTGTTTTCTTTGGTCTTTAGTGCAGGTATGTCCTGTACCAAACTTGGACAGAAATCCAATGGCAAAAAACCCCCAGTGCAGAGAGGTTTTTTTGTTGTTTTGGTTTTTTTTTAAAGTTCCTTATCACAGCATTTGCTTTATCTCTTTATTAAGGCATTATTGGAGTCCTTTTTTCTGTCCCTGTCGATGTCATTTCTCTTCCACAGTGCTTTTTTCCCCAAAGGATTTCCTTGACATTCTAGTTTTGGGTCGCTTTCAGTCAATCGATCTCCTCTGGTGATGACAAATATAAGTACTTTTTATATAAAGCAGTATTAAGCATTTTTATTGGCATTGGCCATTTAGTGAATTAACTTTCTTCACCAACACTCCAGTATAAACTGTTTTTTCACAATGGATTATAAATTAATCATCATACTCAAATTCATTCTGTGCAGTTAATATTAACATTCATCATGCTTTTTTGTTTTAAGTATGTAAATCTGTGACTATCCCATCCTTTTACCAGGGCTTTATAACTACCTCTATGTCTATACTTAAGTGAACCTTTCCATTCCCAAAATAGGAAATGCTGACCTCAGAACAGTATGAGTTATGGATTTCTTTCCATGGCAATACATGATTGACTTTACCCAGGGTGCAGGAAGAAAATACAACAGAAACTATAATGAAAAAAATGCACTCCATTTGTCCTTCATGCAGACAAGCATGGAATTCCTATAGTATTATATATTGCATCTACCTTGGTATCCATGTAAGATTATTAGTGGATAATATTAAAGCTCATCTTGATTAATGTAATTAACAAGCATAGAGAAAGCAATAAAGATTTTCTGTGTTACTGGAAAAGCTTTTAGATGCCATTATGGTCTCCACCATTGTGTATCTCATATTTAAGACTGTTCTTTCCTTTAGCTGGAAGCTTCCTTCCCTTGCAAAAAGTAAAGGTGAGCTGAAGAGTCCATCTGACATAAAGCACCTCTGGGCCAGAATACTTATGCAGAGGAAGGAACTTGTTCACTTTAGAAAGTGGTGGGACATAGTGCCTCCTTTCTGGCCATGCTTATGCTGTTATTAAGTAACATAAATAATAATAATAAATTATTAATACCAAATTATACTTAGCACTTACACATACAATTTATTACCAAAAGGTGGAGTTAGGCCTTATTTGTTGAATGCAGTAGACCATATTCTCAGCATTTAATTTTGGTTTTTGTTAAGAATCAGACTGGCCTATTACTACAGTTTAAAAATGACCTCCAAAACAAGGAGGCTTGAATACGTTCCATGCTTGTCATTCAATCTAATGATGTCTAAAGTGACACCATGGATGTTACAGGAAAAAATGCACCGTGCTACTGCCATTGAGTAGACATGTGAAGGTCTGTGTTAGAAGGCAGAGTCGGTCTGGGTTAAATTCAGGTTTCCTTGTTTGGTTTATTATAGAGATGTTTTGAGCTTAGGGGATAGAATATCTCAAAAGGGGGTGACTGTAGTTAGGAGCATGGTAGTCCTATGATAGTGGTGGAAAGAGCAAGCCTGTTGTAAGGACAGTGGTGAAGAATGAGATGGAGGAAGCTCTGTGGCTGTGTTGAAGCATTTTCTCAGCTGAGCTATGTTCCTGTTGATGAGTGTCTTCAGAGAACGTGATGGCCTTTTTTCTTCTGTAGGTTTACTTACTTAACATCTTCATCCCTTACATGAATTCAAGATGCAACTTGGACAAATCTCCTGTTTAACCATTCCTGGGCAAACTGGGCAGCCATGCACTGTCAATCTGTTTTAGAGCTATGAATGGGTTCAGAACAGCCACAACACTAGTTTAGCTTTCGGTGCTTTGAGAAAAGTTACGTGTTAGGGTGTATGGTTGGGCCTGCACCACAGGCTCAGTAATAAATGATGTTCATTAGATACAGGTACATTTGTACAAAACAAACCTTGTTCTTTCTGAGACTAGGATGAGATACGCTGCTTTGCAGTGTAGAGCCTGACTGATGTAAAGCTTAACACATACCTAATTACAGAGCAGACTTCTCCTTTCTGAGATTCAGAGGCATTAATTAAAGAAAGAAATTTATTACAACCTGCTCCATTATCTCCAGTCACCTTTACACAGACGAAGACTAAATTCTCTCTCTTTCTAACGGAGTTCTGCACACAGAACTATAGCAGTTTGGCAGAGACTTTCTACATTATGTAGACAAGCAAAACAGGATTTAAGAGGCAGTCCACTTGGTAGATCTACTTTATAAATCATGTTTCTTCTTCATCTACTCTTTGTTTCTGGGAGTTGTTTAGACTGTGAACCCATGAGTTAACATCTCTTTTGGAAAAAGGTATTGGCTCCTGGTCAAGCATCCTGGCAGAGACATTCAGAGCAGGTGTCATACTTGTGCAACTGGCACTGGCACCAGGCTCAGGTTGAATGCTTTCCAACACATTGTGTGCATGGCACAGGTGTTGAAGGCTGATGCTTTTGAACTCTGTTGTGTCACTCCAATCTGCCTTGCATCACTGTAGCCCATTAGAGGGATTACTTTGTTCTCTAGATGAGAAGGGGTCTGTTAATTTCCAGATGTGGAGGTTTTGTATGTTAATTTCAGATGTTTCATGGTTTTTTATGATGAATTGACAGTAGCTCCAGAGCAGAAACAAATGTCATTCTTGGGAAGGTAACTACTGAACACCTCCCAGGTTGCAACACAGCAATTCAGTGTGGGAAAAGAGCAAGAAGAGACTGCAAAGCTAAGAAACTTAAAACAAGAATAGAGTCAAGAAGGAAGACACTTGCTTCTGATACAATTCTTTAAAAAAAGGTGCTTTCAAGTGTAAAAGCTTGTGAAACATCAGAAAATCTCTTGCTGTCCTCACAGTAACAGAGTGTTGTCAAAGGGAACAACACCCTGAAAGTTAGTACACAGTTTAGACAACATCTAGGGACTGCCTGGACAACAGAAGAAAAATATACTAGAGAGACTTCATATATAGGGCCCAGATTTTCTGTGTGATTAGTTAGGTCTAATTAGGTCAACTTCCACCAAGTATTTCCAAACAAGCTATTTATGATCAGTCATAAGGATGAGTCAAAGCTTTTTTACAGAAAGCTAGAAGATAGCTTTCTTGCTGAGACCATCTGGAATTCCTCGAAGTCTTGTCAGAAGAGCCTTGGCTACCTTACCCAGACAAAGACAGGGGGCACAAAAAGAGGCCATATTCTAGTTGGGCACAGACAACTAAGTGGGAAGTTGACAGTGCCCTTGTAGAACCAGCTGTGTCTTTAAATATACTATAAACAAAAATAAAGGGGCCTGAGACTCTCAGCTCTTGAAGTTCAGAACTTGGATCCAGACTACAAGCTATATGTTCATGAACTGGATAAGCTATGTCCAAAATACTTTTTGAAAACATATATTTTAGCTTTATGCAGGCTGTACTTGCCAGCCTTCCTGCTAACTTGATCCTGTCTCAGCCTTATCCCACCAATGCAAGGCTAATTACTTCAGCTGGGGTATGCCTACCCACTCCAGTCTCCCACCTGGGTAGATTGCACAGAACCTCCGGGCATGTTTTGCCTTCCAATGCCAGGAGGAGGTGTAGGGACAAATACAGCCATGCTGGGAGCTTTCCTTTGTAGCTGGTGACTAGGATCACAAAGTTAGCTCCATGGGAGTACCTGGAGCTGCTCATTACCCTGATGCTTATGATTCCAGCATGGACAAGTGTTCTTAGGGGGCATGGACACTTGCTGATGTAGCCATCTGCCCCAGTGTCCAGTTGCTAGAGAAGCTGTGTTCAGTGCTCCTGAGAGTTTTCCAGAGCAGCCACAAGCCTGCCTTTCGCACCCTCATTCTCTACTAAATGGATAGTGAGAAATTTCCAGGTCTGTGCTAGTCTCAGCCTTCACTTGATGTAATTCCAGTGAGAAAACACCATGTAAGACTTTCCTTGTTTTCCAAGTTCAGCACTAGAAGGGTGCAGGGCCTGCCAGGAGGTGCATGTCTGGCAGATGGCATTTGCCTGTACTGTTTCATTGCTTGCATTTAGAGTTCAGTGTTGTAGGCCAGACAGGGAAGAGTGCTTCATGCCTATACAGCAAGCATGAGGGCACTCATGTCAAGTTGTCTCTGTAAGAGCAAACATCAGTTCTTCCCTTTTCCCTCTTTGCATAGCTGGTGCCCAAAGACTGCATGGTGTAGTTCCCCTAGGGATGAATCCATCTCCCTTCTCTTTGCTTAGGCAGAGATGTCCAGAAACACCTCCCTGGTTCCTGGCTTGTACTTGCTCCTGTGTGCGCAGGGGGCAGCTGGGGGCAAAGGAGCCAGGCTTCCCTCAGATGGGCTCTGTAGTTTTGAATTCTTTGCTCAAGAGGGTCTTATGCCATCTTTCTTCCCTGCAGCAGCTTAGAGCTATCATCCTCCCTAGCCTCAGTCGTTTGCTTTATCGTTATAGGCCTCCTTTCACTATTTAATTTATCTGATGCCAATCCTAGTTCTGCCTCTATCTTTGCTGGGACATCTGGGTATGGCGGATCTCAGCAATCACAGCTGTGGGGCAGATTATTGAAAGCATGAACCCATGTGTTGGTGGCTAAATAGAAAGAAGGTCATTACCTCATCCCTGACCCAGCAACTCTGAAGGTAGCTGCTTCTGGTACAGTGCAAGCAACTTATAGTGGCCTCTGTCTTAATATGGCTATCTGTGTTGTCTCAGCTGTAATGCCTTTGAAACAGCACTGGAGACTGGAGGAAGTGCTTCGCAGAGCGTGAGAACACAGTGGAACAATTAGGCCACAAAATTTTCTGGGGTAGGTGCTGGGCTTGAAATTGGCATGGTCCAGACTCTATGAGTGGGTGTCTTGCAGCATGGATACAGACATGCAGTTGCCCAGTATTCCTGCAAAAGACAAGCAGTATTTATCCCCTAATTAAAAGGGACTCCTGGCTGATTCTTTCTATACCAGTATTTGCTGTGATGAATAATAAATTGATTACAGTCATATGCAGGTGCTCTGTCTATAGGAGAGTGGGGTTTTTTTCACACCAACTTATTAGTGTTACAGGGAGCTTGCTTTATTAGCTCATTCCTAGTTCATCTAATGAATTTTCAGCTTTCAGAGCCCCTCTGTACACATATTTCACACAGAAGAGCAAGGAGAATAGTTTTTAAAATTGCAGGAGAAGTAAATAATTCTGAGCGGTGTTGAACCCTGCTGCCTAGCCTTATGCTTTATAGATAATTGTTCATTGATCTGTCTGGTGGGAAGGAACTTCTGGATCTCTTCTATCAACATCCTGTTGATTCTGGGAGTTGGGGTTATTTCCCTGTCTTTCCTCTCTCTCCCTCACTGGACATTTTTAAAATTTCTGTTTTTGAAAGAATGCCAAATAATGGTCTAAATAGGTCAAGGACTGTAGGAGAGAATGAATGTGAATGGAAACTTAAAACAGACACAGGGCCAGGGTAAAGAGCCTTGAAGAAAATAAAATGCATCTTGCAGTTTCTTTTCCACTACAGCGTGTTTTGGATAGGTGACTGATGTCAGAACTGATGAGTAGGCAGGATTACTGCACTTATGTGTTGGCATTTTGTGCAAGTATGCAGCGATATATTGGAGAAGGACTGTAAAGTACCTGAAACTGGACAATTGTATTAACCTAAGGCAAGTTTATTTTCCATCCAGAGATTTTTTTTTTTCTATTCTAAAGCACAATGTCTTCTTGCTTTGTGCTCAGTAGAGCACTATTTTTACTATTCTTTATAACTAAGAGGATAAGTAGGATGCCCAAGAGCTTTGTCTAATCATTTAGCCAATGATCCTGCTCTGTAATATCTGTTCAGGTGTTTAATTCAGTTTAGATTACTACTCTGATAGTCCTTTCTGGCTGTTGGTTTTCATAGGACTTACTTCTACACTCTGCATCCCCTGAAGATGGAAGGTCATAGTTAAGCTTTAAATTTACTGACAGTCTTTTATTTTAGATTGTGCCTCAGTGTTGGGCATTCAAACCAAATGTTAATCTTAATTTATATTAATGTATCTTTAATTGTGCCCCAGATTTAACATGAATGTTTTGTGGGTCAAAATATTAAAAACCCCACAGTCTGTAGCATAACAGAATATCCAGTTATCTTACTTGTAGGGAGGGAGGAAGTGCTAGTGCTCCATCACTGTAGGCCTGTGTAACCATTCTGTTCTGCAGGCAAAAATCTCTCAAACCCTCCCACCCTGGACCATTTAAAAAATATGGCTCCATAACATGCTGGAGAGTTTACAGGGTAGAGCTATTAGAGGAACCAGAGAAACCTGTAGGCAGCTGCAGGAACTACACTGCATTGATATTCCTCCAAACCCAAGAGAGAGAACCTCATGTCCTTGATGTTTCACTGTCTTGTGTAGTTGAACATGCAGGGCCAGAATCTTACCTAGAAATTTGAAGTACCTTATCTGATGTGCAGCACTTCATATGCCTTGATGCTTCAGTTTGAAGTGTTTAAAACCTTCTCTACCACATCACCTGCTATATTTTTCTCCAGTACCTAAGTACAGTAGTTTCTGGTAGATTAATTGCCAGTTTTCTACTTAGAGAAAGATATTCAGAGGAAGGGTATTGTAATATACTCATATATTATGTTCTTTTGAAACTTTTTAGACTCCCCAGGTCCCCATTCCACCTCTCATTGAAAAGTCATTAAAGTTGTGGCTAGTCAGCAAATCCAAAGTCTAGCACCTGTTTGCCAGATAAAAACCAGCTGCACTGTGTATATATTATTTAACCCATCTGCAATTTGCATACCATGTGCAGTACCAGTTGTTTAAGTTGCTTTGCTTAAGGTATTTTGGGGTATTATGTTTTTATCAAAGATGAAAGGTCCATGCAATAGAGTAAAACTTGAAGTAAGACTTCGTGGTATCCGTGTCTTGAAGTCATGAGATTACATGGGGGTTGAATTTTTGAGTTGTGGAGTTTTTATTTCTTTATTTTTCATTTCAATGATCCAACACACTTTTTTGGTCTAAAAATATATTTAATCTCTTAGCTTATTTCTTCACTGACTTTGATTAGCTCATGACTTACTGAAGTGAAATGAATTCTTCTTGTTTTTCTCTCAAAATAATTAGAAAAAGATAAGTTTCCTGGGGAGGCCATTCTTTTGGAATCCTCCTTGTTTAATGCACGTGGGACATTCCT
Source organism: Antrostomus carolinensis (assembly GCF_000700745.2). NCBI lineage: Eukaryota > Metazoa > Chordata > Aves > Caprimulgiformes > Caprimulgidae > Antrostomus > Antrostomus carolinensis. The sequence goes on from NW_010303538.1 coordinate 21,188, forward strand.
GTGGTGTGAATTCATTTTGAAATTGTTTCTCTTCCTTTAAAATAGAGCTAGCACATAAAAGCACTTTCCCTTTTTCTGAAAATTATTGTCCTCTGAAGTGTCTGGAATTCTGAAACTGAATTCACAGAAAATCTTTCTTGTCTACTTTCAGCCTGCTGGCATTTTCTGCCATCCTCCATTTTGTTTACATACATTGGTGAAGCTCCTATAAAGTTTTTCACAGCCTGTGAGGTAAGATCAGATTTACTACAGTGACAATCTGAAATAGCACAAAAATATGGACAGTGCTAGAGAACTTGCATCCTAAGCCTCTAGTAGACAACAGGAAAGGAGTGGAGTTCAATCTGAATTTCATACTGGATAGCACAATACTTTACATTCCTCGTTATATCTAATATTATCTTCTGAATAAGTTTTTATTGTGATGTAAAAAGTACTGATCGTAAAATAGTACATTTATTTGTGAGATTCAATCACAAAGGAAGGGTGAGTTGTGAGGTTAGTAGGATTTTAGTGCTTGGTAGACTTCCATTCAGGTTTTGCTTCTGCTATAGATTTACTGTGTGTTCTTGGGCAAGATGCTTATTTTCTGTGTGGCTAATTTTCATACTGTAAAAAAGTAGAAATGGTAATACTTGTTTTCTCTTTACTCTTAGCCACCATGATCGAACTGGTGATACTCTTTTACTTACTCTGTACATAAGATGCAACCATAATCTTTAGTCTGTGACTTGAGGTTATCTATCAAATTGTAGAAAAGTGGCAGAAACTAATCTTTAAAATTCTGAGCGTTTCCTGACACCTTCAATTCGATATCACCTCTGTGGAAATCAGTGTTATGTCACAAGATGAGGATATAGCTGATGAAATTTTAAGAGATCCACAGAAATTATACCACTCATGCAGTAATTATGATCTGGTGATTGCTAGCAATCACCAGATTTGTAAAACTTTGTATTGTGCTGGCTTTTCCTCTTTTTTTGTGATGCTAAATTACGTTGAACAACAATAAATCCTTTCCTGAAATCTACTTTACATACAAGGAATTTCTAAGTGATTATTGTGAAGCAGTTTGTCAAGAAGGGGAGAAGCATATGATCTGCATAGTAGTAAGTTGGTCCATGTGATAACCCTGGCATTAAATATGGGCTTGGTGATTCAGCACCATGAAACTAATTCCAGTTAGGAATTTGTAAAGGGCAATTGCTAGATGTATGTCTCAGTCAGTAACTTTCTGTAGTAGCATTAACTTACATAAGTTCATCTCTGAAGTTGCTCAGCTTAGACAAAAATGAACTCCATTTAAACATTTTGTTTCCAAAAATTCACCCTATTATGATTTACAGCAAATCCTTCTAAAATCTGCATTAGAAGTAGCAATCATTGGTCAGTGCCTATTGTAACTTTATTTTCACAAGAAAATCTTTGAAAAAGCTTTTCCTATTAAAAGCCAGTTTGTATGGCATACAGTTTATTCTCGGTCTCCTTGTACGAGCACAGAATAGTAACTTCTGCTATGACACTGGTGCTTTCTTAGAAAAGACACTTGAGCTAAACAGAAGAGCAGAACAAGGTCACTGGTATTATATATCTACAGTGAGCTTTAAGAATGAGTCAGACTTACAGATGGAATGATAGTTTGCCTTGTCATGAGAACACACATCTTCAAAAGGTTCCTGCTTTGGAAAAATAAAGTTAAAACCATAAGGAACCACTTAAGGAGGCTGCATAAATAATTTGTCATTTGTGAGCAATATATGCAAAATGATAGGACTGCAAGGACTGTATTTGATGGAAAAGCTTCTAACCATTTAAACTACCATCCTGGTGTTTATTACCTGAATCACCTCCGGGACTCTGATAAACACCTGTGATCTGCTGGTAATTCAGGAAAGGAAGCAGCACTCTGCATGACCTGCTTTTTTTCTCTCAAGCACTCATGGTGTAATAAACAGTGTACAATGATTTTGAACATGCAAAGAATATATTTAGACAAGTTCAGGCTACTACTCTGGGTTTAATGCTTAACAAAGCTAACAGCAGAAAGTAAATGTTTTAGCACCTCTGTGGTGTACATAGAAATGGAAGGAGAGAGCAAAAGACAATAGTAGCTAGTGGTACTTGGGAGGCAATTCAGTCATTTGGTTTAAAAATGAGAGTTAGGGGTAAATACCTTGAAGAGAAATAGAGAAAAAGCAGGGGTTTATTTTAAAATATACATTTTTAAAGTTACTACATGATCAGTAAAGTAATAATTTCCTGGAAAGCAATATTTAAATATATCCATCATCATTTAGATCTTGGACACATACTTAAATATTATTGATTATTTGCAATTGTGTGCATCCATGTGTAGGTATATTAAACAAAAAAGTAACAGTAGCATGTCAGTGATTGGGATAAAGCGCAAAAATTGAGCTGGAGTCTCTAATTACTAGTTGTTTGTGGGGCTTTTTTTAATTAAGAAAGCCAGAAGCAAATTATAGCCATCCAGTTTATAGCATTGCAATCTTACAGACTTGCTCTCATGAATATGGTAATTTTTTTATTTTATGCCCTCTTGAGAGGTCTTGTTAAAAACATTTTATTGGTGATCCTAAAATTCAGTAAATTTGAAGCCCTTGGCACCCTGAAGATAGTTAAAGTTCTTCAAAAAATGTCAGCAATAAATTTTTGGCAAATATAAAGAATATGCACATTCTTCCCAAGTGGGTGATATATTTTTTTTTCCCAGTTCTTATAGTCAAGTGATGACACCGCAGTTCAGAATATAAGTGCATATTGATATTTTCCTCCAGAAGCTGCATGTGTTGCTTAGAGAGCGCTTCTCCCACAGAGTTATTTTTGTGCAGACACCTGGAAGTGGTTACACACTTGCTCCAGCTTGCAGACTAGTTTTGGACAGTCAGGTGTATGTATGAGCAAGTGGTCTTTATTTGGAGCAATTAAAATTCTAACGTTCTCCTCTCTTGACATGCAATTACTAGGGCTCTGCTGTTCCCACTAATTGCTCTTGCTGGGGACATTGGTGAGAAGCCAATGATTTTGATGGGTAGTGGATTATCATTTTTACTCTGCTACCTGAGAAAAAAAATCATTTGCAAAATCCCATGTGTAATTAGCAAGACTCATGATTAATTGTCCTGCAAAATTAGCTTCACTGTTGCTTTTATTTTACTGCTTCAAATATTAATTAATGTTAACTCCTTTCCTTCAGTTTTAGCTTTTGAATATTCAACGTGGCTTTGAAAAATTAGCCAGGGCTTCTACTTGCATTAACATGCTGGAGCTTTGATTTCTGAATAAGTATTCTGATTTAAAAGATCACACTTGGGTCATAAATAATTTTTATAGGAGGACAAACAAAGCATCAGAGCATCATGGGAAGGCATTCATGCACTAACGGAAAGTAAATTGTTTCAGTAATGATTCATTCCCCCAGTGCTTTTGGGGAAACATCAGCAAATATGCAAAACACTGCATTGTGTGGGGCAAAACAATTATTTAATGACAGCAATCAATGTATATGTTTTCAAATAAATAACACACTGCAAAAGGTAAAAATAATGGTGGACTAATACCACTTCACTACCAAATTGTCCTTTAAACTTGGAACAGTTGCAGTGTCTACTCTCTGTATTTCTATGAATTGCAGATTCTTATGTTCAGTGATGTAAGGTGGAAAATGCTGCGTGTCTGTACTTCAGTGCAGTCTGTCTTAGTGCTCTCAAAGCTCTTACGTGTTTAGTGTTATAACTATGACAGGGTGAGCAAGCACAGAAAGGACCTAGTGAAGACTGTTCTTGGGTCACTGGGCTGCTGATGGATTGAGTTCACAGGACAGCTCATTAAAACCAGCAGTAGGGTGTCCTGACACCCCAAAGAGCCCTGGCTCTGTTTTAGGTGTGTTTTCATTGTGCCAGGTTAGCTCACACAACTCCTCACAGCAGAGCTTTTTTCCAAGAACCACTATTCCTCCCAGTACAGCTGTAGCACTACCTGTGGAGCACTCCTGCACAACACTTATTTGCTTAATTTTGCCCCTGCATCAGTCCTTGCTCTCCATGTTTTCAGCATGCAGATGGATGAGTTTCCCCATCATTCATCAGAAGAGCCCATGCCCTCCAAGATATTATCCTCAATATGCAATAATCTCCCTGTAATCTTGTCATAAAACTCAAAAGTTGAGCCCTGGGGAGAGCAGTAGGGAAGAAGGTGACAGCATGGTATGTTGGGCAACATACTTGGCTTCATTATCAAACATAAAAGGAGAATCAAATTTGGGAAATTCTGTGTCACTTGCTCTTCTCATTAAAATGTACAGCTCTTCTGGCAGCTTTTGTCAGACTTTTGTAATGCAGTGCAAGACCCAGAAAGCTATAGCTATCTTTTATGGTTTTAGTTACTTCAGTCTTCTGCAACTGAGGACTGATTTTGGCCTTCTGTGCATGTCAAATGAATTACAACCAGTTTGCCTGGTAGTTACATGATTGTGCATTCTATTATTTGCAGAAACTGCCTCTATTCTTGCTGTGTCACCTCTTTCTGATGGTGTGGCTTGTTCATGTGAGAGTGTATGTATCACATGGAGAAAAAGCATTCCTTCATTGAACCACATGGTTGATTTTATTTGCTTTTTTGATCAAGTGAATGAGTTCTTTTACCTGTTTTTTTAGTATTGACCTAGGAGATCGATGACAGAAAAATAGCTGAAAATAATTAAATATCAGACCTGAATCCAACCTTTGTTTTGGTCATACTGTCCACAAATGATGATTCTAGAATTGTTTACAAGCTCATTAAAGAGCTTCACAAAACTGACTTTTTCTATACCCTTCTCAAATCTCTGCTTTAATGACTGGGAAAAGAAGGTTATCAGGAGTGGCCAACATGGATTCACCAAGGAGAAATCAGGCTTAACTGATCTGATAGCTTTCTATGATGACATGACTGGCTGGGTGGATGAGGGGAGAGCAGTGGATGTTGTCTACCTTGACTTCAGCAAGGCTTTTGACACTGTCTCCCATAACATCCTCATAGGTAAGCTTAGGAAGTGTGGGTTAGATGAGGGGACAGTGTGGTAGATTGAGAACTGGCTGAATGGCAGGGCTCCGAGGGTTGTGATCAGCAGCACAGTCTGGTTGGAAGCCTGTAGCTAGTGGTTTTCCCCAGATATCGGTACTGGATCCAGTCTTGTTCAACATATTCATCAGTGACCTGGATGAAGGGACAGAGTGTACCCTTGGCAAGTTTGCTGATGAAACAAAACTGGGAGAAGGCTGTGTGGCCATTCAGTGAGACCTGGACAGGCTGGAGAGCTGGGCAGAGAAGAACCTAGTGAAGTTCAACAAAGGCAAGTGTAGAGTCCTGCAGCTACAGAGAAATAACTTGGATCTCTGGGGATCTTTGAATAAATAAAAGGCTCCGTGACTCTCCTGCTGTTCATCTGTAGTTGCTTAGTCAGAGTAAAGTGCAACCATGAAGCCAAAATTGATTGACATGCTTTTCTAATTTCAGCAGAAACAGTCACATTTAGTAGTGGTTGCAGAGAAGGAAGCAGGAACACTGACAGATGTGCAGGTATAGGATGCTTGCTAGAAAAATTCTAATTTTGTCCCTGTCATGTACTCTAAGAAGCCTTTTCTCCATGGAAAAGTACTGTCACCTATTCTGATAAGAACACACCATTCTTCCTGTGCAATCATTGCTATATGGACAATCTTTTCTGAAGTAATAAATGGCCTTTTTGCTCTTAAATATACCATTTTAAAAAGTAACTCACTGCTGTGTTAAAACCCCTCATACACTGGTATCATGCTGCAGCACTCTACCTGAGAATAACTGAGGGGTTTGAATCACAGGTAGGGTCAGGGGGAAGGAGGCTCATTTGGGAATTTAAATGGGAAATATTTCAGATTTTGTCCTTTACAAAAATGAAGGCTTTGGTCTACTAAACGATAGAAATTAATGAAGCACAGAAGAGAAACTGAGATACAGAAATTACGAAGGTTGAGACCTTTCTATGACCACAACTGTCACATTTACTGGTCAAGCACCCTCAGGGGCAATTCTCCAGGGGCAACAGGTTTTCCTGCAAAATGGAAACAAAAGAAAGAAGAGACATCAGTTAATCTTCAAACTTAAAATGGAGCAAGTAGCACCATGCTAGCACAATCTTCCATATACAAAAGAATTCATACATCTCCTGCATCAACAGACTGCCATGTTGAAGTTTCTAGACCATATACATGGTGCTGTACTCTTCACCTTCAAGTGATGCCAACAGGATTTGCACATGCAGCTCTACAGGAGCAAGTGGCTTCAAATTTAGAGCCACAGGCACTTTGGTCATTATCTGAGTTTCTGTGTTAGTAGACAAATGTTTTGAGAGACTGAATAGTTGATTTTGCAAGGATCTGTGTAACTACATCTGCTTAGGGAAATTTAAGGGCTTGCAGAATCTAGCTTTTAAAAAAATAGTTAAAAATTTCAGCCCCTCCATATTCTTTTACTTTTTTTTTTTTTTTCTGGTAAATCCATGTTTGCGTATAACATCAATTTCACAGAGTGAGGATTTGTCTTGGTGATTATTCTGTTGTTTGAAGGACAGATTTCATCCTTGTTTGTTTGCACTGAGAATTTACCTTTAATAGCTGTGGATTTGGCGATGCTATATAAAAACACATGTTTTTGAGAAGGGCAAAGGTAACCCTACGTCGTGGAGAGTGTGCAGAGCTCCAGCAGGCACAACACTGTCTCTGAGCCGCCTGCTGCATTACAAACACACTGAGGAGCCTTTGGGGAGACTTGTTTTTCCTTTTCCACTTATCTTTCCTTCTTGATTTTTTTTCTTTAAAAAAACCCCAAACTAACCTGTAGGCAGAGAATCTGGCCTTGGCTTTCTCTTCTGAGCAAGTATCCCTTTAGCTTTTTCCACTGATTAGCACTCTGTTAGATGCTGGCAAGAAACACAAGTGGTTTAAGATTTTTAACAAATAAATAACTGTTTGGTATGTGGGGAAGGGCAGAGGCGAAGGAAAGATTCTCCTACTTGTCTCTACCTCTTATGAATTGGCTTCAAATTGGCCTCTATCAGGAGGTTAAAATACCCTGAAGGTTAGCTGCTATTTGCTGCTGAGATAGTATTTACTGGATTATGCATATATTAGTTCAAATTTAAATTGATTCTATGGAGGGGTAATGTTGATACCATATTTACTGCTGTGTTTCAGTAATGTAGGTCAATCATTAGTTTGGAGAGAGTGGGAAGAAAATAACTTAAAGGTGACACTGTCTGAAATGCAGGAAATGAACAGTGCTTTATAAATAATACAATTCTCCTATTATGTTAATTTTTCAAAATAAACTTAGAGTTAAGTGTAATGCTTGATCACTAGGTGCATCTATACTAGCATATTAGTCTGTTCAGTCACATCTAGAAATAAGTTCTTCATATTTGTGATTGCCAAAGTAAATAGGAATCAATGAAAGTGGCAAAAGTGCTGAAGTAATTTCAATAAGTGAAGTGCTCATTAATTTAAATTTCACACTTGACATTGTTACAGACTAATCATAGAAAATAAGACATTGACTTCTAAGTATCTTCTGAGACATGGAAGAATCCTGCAACTTTATTTTTGAAGTGGCATTCACATTAGAAGGAAAGACCTCTGACTGCAGCAGTTTAGGCAGATGTTAATGATATGGTAAACTTTCTCAAAAGGCTGAAGTCCGTTCATATGGATGACATAAGCTTGAGGACTTAGCAAGCAAATAATATTGAGGCGCTGGGACTGAACATGTTCTGAAACTTCAAAAAGCTCTTCCTGCCGTTTTCAAACATCTAAAAATATGTGTGAAGCCTGTTCACAATTTAATGGGAGATATACAGAGAGCTGGGGGTGGTTATACAGGAAATTAGAAAAGCCTCATCTCATCAGAGTGAAATAAATATGCCATCATATAAGAAAAGTAATTGGAGGGGTGTGTCCATTCTGTTTATATCAAGCAGGTGTCCATAAATTAGAATAAATATTTATAATTTATATTAGTGATAAGAAAGTATTTTAAATTACACTGAAGAGAGACACCTAACTTGTCTCTCTCCCTCCTTTTTCCATTTAAAAAAGAGAGTATTGGAAAATGCCTTTTCCCCCAGCTACCTTTTCCAGTGTAGACTCATCCTCTACTCACCTGCTTTTTCATGATATATTCCAAATCACATTGCATAGTGCAGGATGCAATAGAGGTGACTTGGAAGGAAGACTACATTGCAATTGCAGTAAACAGCTTTACTTGTGGGTAGTGGGAGGCAGGTAGGTGACATTGAGTTGGTGATTTCTGATTTATAGATGTGAGGATGCTGTCTCATTTCTGTTTGTTGTCTAATCAGTTCCTTAATCAGAGAGAACTCCCATCCATGGAGAATGAATGTATGTTATTCTCCCTCCCTTGAGAACATCCTCTGTGTTGCTTAGAATATACAAGATGATTCAGAATTCTTTAGCACTCCCAACATAGATGCTATGAGGGTCGTGGCATACAGATCCTTAATTGTCAACCCTTTTTAAGGACTTAAGTCAATTAACTTTGCTCTCAGACTTGCTCAGAATGCAAGCTCCTGTCTAGTATTTAGTCCACTGTAAATAAGATGCTACTAACTGTTGTGAAAATCTTTTCTGATCTGGTGTAGGAATCATGACTAGGAGTTTAAATATTAATCTTGTGTGTCCACAATATATTTTAGAGCTCAGGTGTTTTTTGCTGTTACAATCTCTTGCTTAACACAGGAAGAAATCAGTAGTAGTAGTAAGATAGGCCTTAATGTGAGAACATGGTGTACATCTGAATGCACTGTTAGGATATCTTAAGTCTAGTATTTACTCAAATCTTTAATAATAGATAATTGTCTGATTAAGAAGCAGATGACTATAAAAAGTGCATGGTGTTTAAGTGACTTACCACATTATAAGTCTATGTGGCCTATTTTTTCACCAGATTCCAGTGTAGATTTAGGTAAACTAGATGTCATCAATATGATTTGGAGACCAAATCTAGCTCAAAATTTGGCCACCAATCTAATTTTATGTATCTGGTTCATATTGATATTGATTTTTAGTTTGATCATTTTGGGCGTACCTTTTCAGTAACAAAATTTTAATAGCAATTTTGACTTCGGAATTACATGCTTTTTGAACTTAAATTTGTGCATAAAACTGTCAGATCCATTGAGCTAGTGATTGTTTTTATCTTTGCTTAGTAGAACTTGAATTTACTATGTAGAACGTAGTACATTTTACAAACCTATCCAGTTCCATTTTGATATGAAATGGTAGTAAACCGGGTTCCTCTTGGACGGGTTCAGACAATATTTATAATACAAGATTACGTTCAGAAAGCAAGCTGTTACTGAGAACTCTTCTATCTAATGGAACAGTTAGGAAGGTGATATACCAAAGGGCTTAAATCAGTTCAATGTGGTGGTTTGCTTTCCTTTTTGACCAATGTGCCGTTGGGGAATAAACATCTGTGTTGGGATTTGCAAGCTACTGTAAGTTTTCCTCATAAATGTAAAAAAAACCCCTTCCTTTTTCACCGTGAAGTTCTTTTCACTCCTCTGTTTCCTTCAAAATCTTCCAACTAATAGTAAAAAGAAAAGCTCTTATAGTAGGAAACACAGAGACATATAATTGGTGGCTTAAATGTTATGCCAAAGATGAGATTTAATTTACTGTAAACCTTTCATTAGATAATATATCTCTGTGGGGGAAAAAGCAGAAGAGCCCTGTTCTACCCTTCTGATTGAACTCGTGGACCTTTTCCAACATTCATGTGGAGTTACACATGAAACATTGACTAACTCTGTCCGTGTTTACACGAGTGTGTGTATGTGGTGCTTCTGTCCTGTGCATCCCTGAATAAATGTTCTGATCTGTGACAGCACTGGGCTTGATGAGGAAAAAGAAGGTTGCAGTAAGACTGCCTCAGTCCTCAAGCCCTGGTATTACACTATCCCTCTTGTCAAGTAGATGTAAGACTTCAGTGTGAGGTAGTACTTCTATCACAAAGTTTGGCTCATGTAAACTAGTTTTTGTGCTATGTATCAGCTTTGAGCTTTGACAGAATGTTATCTTAATGCAAAGAGTGTGCAACAGCTTCAGTATCCTTAAAGTAAGAGTCTGGAATGAAAAGAGATGATGCAGAGTGGGTAGGAGTAGGAGAGGCCTTGGAGACGACAAGACAATCTAAAACATCTGCAAGTGAAGGTAAGCAAACAGCTGCAGGGAGGTAGACAAGAAGGGAATGAGTGCAATTAGATTCTGCTTCACTTAGGGGACTATCATTTCATTTTATGGCTTTTTTGACAATCCTCTCATTTCTTTTTTATTGTGAATGACATCATCAGTACTATTAGATGGAAGAACTTTACACTGACAGATGGCTTTGTACCATTTCCAGTGTGGTACCCAGCGTATCACATTATATTTACCTGCTTTCCATAGTGTATTTTACCTGGAGGAACTTGTGTGAGAGTACTCTTAACGGGGGATCCACTGGGCCATAAGACAATGAAGAAAACTTTTGCTAACTAGTTAATGAAGAAATTGACTTAACATGTTTTGAATTTACTTGTTCAATTACTTTTCCTTTACTTCTTCAATTTCCTAGAAAGGAAAGGATGCTTCTTGATTGGAAAGCAGTTCCAATTGAAATGGGGAGAAGGAAGGCCATGCCACTGCATGGTACACTGAGTGAGCTAGAGCCCTTCTAAGTCCTTTCTTTCTCCCTTGTAAATCTGTCTAGGCCACTAATGGTGAAGCAGCTAAGGGTGATGTCATTTCAGGACATGCAGCTTTGCCAAGGTATTGGTAGAGCTCAAATAAGATGGTGAAGCCCTTGTGTTTAAAGTACAGTTATGGATAGTCCTCTAATCATCTAAATTGGTGAAATGAATTAAGTCTGTATACATACAAACAGCCTAGGTACAAGTTAATCAGCCTAGTTAACAAGGATCTGTGAGTTATGGCTGTAAATGGGACACTTGTACAGTGAACTTGATAGTACGATACTATCCTCTTGGCCAAAAAAATATTGATAATATGTGGGATGCTGGAAACAAGGTCAGAGTGCATAATCTGGGAGCAGTGGACATAAAAGACACAGAAACTCAGACTGAGAATTGAATGTAGAATGTTTAAAGGGAAATTTAGGTATCCATTGAGTTGCAGAAAATGTACAGAATCCTTAAATTACAAGTTGTGAATTCAAATTAAGAATACTGTATTATTTTCTTTACTACAATCTCTAGACATTCCAGTGAATGAAATGTGGTATATTTTTGCTGATATCATACAAAAATTAAGCCAATATATTCATGAGAACTTATAGCTGGATTTAATGGCATACACTCTTAAGTAAGAAAATATCTGGAGTTAACAGAGCAAGATTTTTTCAGTACTCGGATGACTGCATTTCCCTTGTAAAATTTAATTAAATTGGTTGAGAGACATACATGTTGATTTGTTCTGGGGAGGGGGAGGTGGTGGAGAAAAAAACCCAACAGTTTAATAGAAGCCGAAGAAGAAGAAGCTGGCCTGCCAGCCCTGAGGGGCTGCACGGAGAAGAGTAGATTGGCGTCATATGTATCAGAATTCTAAGTGGTGCCCCTAGTGCTTTTGATTTTTTGGTCATATTTCAATCTAGTTTCTAGCAGGTTTTCTTTTTTGTTTGGTTTAAATTTTGTTTTCTCTGCCAGATGTTCAGACCTACAGTGAGTTATGCAACCTACAGGATGGGAGCCCAAGCTGTGTTAGCATCCTTCTTCCTTAGCTAGTACTGATTAGCATCCAACTGGAGGGTTAGAAGTTTGCTGAACCTTTTGAAGAAGGTAGACAATATATAGTCATCATCTACTCCATTTGCCAAATATCTATTTGAGAACGTGATTCTTCTTAGAAGAAAAGCTTATGGCAAGCTCTGTCTTTTTAGTATCCAAAAATAGGGATCTGAAAATAAGACCGCTTAGGCACTTAATATAATCTAAGGATACTAACTTTAATCACCTTAAAAAAAGACCTCTAGACCTATTATTTTATTACTGTTTGACTCATCCTTCTATTAGTGACTTTACAAAGTAATTAATAATGGTTTATAAATTCGTCACTGTGACTATGCCTAGTACTGTGCTATCATTTGTATTATTTGTATTAATGCAATATATGTATATATACATATGCATGTATATGCAATATCTGCAATATACATATTAATACATGCAATGAATTGTTGATTTCCCTCATTTCCACTCCTTACAACTAGGATGACTAGGATGGGAAGGTATTTTGTTTTCAATTCTTTTGCCAGTTTAATGTCTAAATAATTTTAAACTTAACTTGTAATTTATGGGTAATTTTGACACCTACAGAACACTCTCCTACCTGTATGGAGCTGTATGCACCTCACTGTGCAAGTAGTGCTGGAACCTTTCCTGTGAAGAATGTATGCCTGAGGTCTGCCCATCACTGAGGTTTTAAGGCCCTATGGTATGCTGAAGTATGGCTCTCTCTCGTGGGTCTGGCAGAGGTTGCTGGGAATGGTTGCTCTGGGAACAGGTGCTTTGGACGCCTGTGGACAGGAGGAAGAGATTCTATAAATTTAAGGTCTATATTCATAATCTTTGCATTTACTTCCAGAGTGTCATAGTAGTTGTATGTCTAAATTAATGTACTCTCTTTATAGATGGCCTTTTCTGCTGTATATCTAGATCTATCACATATTTTTTTTGTGTTCTGTTTAAAACTTAGTAATGCACCAAGCTTTGAGTAAAGGCTCACCCATTGATGGCAAAGCTAAACCTACAGTGCCAGCTTTTCTGACCATTCTATTCAGCCCAGTAATATAGCTGATACTGGCAGCTTCATATACTTGGTCTTCTGCACAAAAAAACTCTCAGAGAACTATTCTGGTTTAGTGACAATTTCAGGATTAACAACTCAACTCCCAAACCTGCAGTACTTGGAAAATGCTGCTTGAAAGAGGACTGCAAACTCGGGTTTTGTAAGGAACAACTAAGAAAACTATGATAAGATTAGCTGGATAATAGATTACTAATAGTATGCTGTAGTAGAAATGAAAGAATGGAGGTGTCCATTATACCGTGGATATCAGATCTTTGGAAATTGTTGCTGGAGCTTAGAATCACAGAATCAAAAAATGATATGGGCTGGAAGGGACCTTAAAGATCATCTGCCCCCCTGCCATGAGCAGGGACACCTTCCACTAGACCAGGTTGCTCAAAGCCTCATCCAAACCAGCCTTGAACACTTCCAGGGAGGGGGCATCCACAACTTCCTTGGGCAATCTGTGCCAGTGTCTGACCACCCTCACAGGAAAGAATTGCTGCCTAACATCTAATCTAAACCTGCCCTCTTCCAGTTTAAAGCCATTACCCCTCATCCTGTCACTACCTGCCCTTGTAAAAAGTCCTTCCCCAGCTTTCTTATAGGCCCATCTTGTAGATACTTAAGATTTTACAGTGGCTAAAAAAGGGAGTGGAGAGGTTCATGGAACAGACATTCACTGATGGTTAGTAAATATGTAAGAACCACCTTTGCTTCAGAACATCCCCAAGCTGAAAATAGAAAGGGGCTGCAGAATATCAGTGGGAAGTACGTTTGCCCTCTTCTTATTCTTCAGCAGGCATCTGCTTATAACCTTGGAGACAAAGTAAAACACTAGTTGGACCTGCTGAGCTGAAGCAGTACGGCTGTTCCGAAACAGTGGAGCTCTAATAATTGAATGTTTAAATAGCGACATGCTAATAGGTTTTCTGATGTACAAAGTGAGAATAAAATCTATCCGTCTGCCTTGTTGTAAGATGGGTTCAGTATATTTAAGTTGTTTTCTTACTGATTTTTACAAGATGGACTTTACAAGACTTATAGATGGAAATTCTTTTAAGCCATAAATACCATGCATGCTGTCATGCCTAGAACTACAGATAAAGCCAATGGGATGTTAAAACATTTGAAGTGCATTCCTTCTCTACCTGGTTTGCTCAGATGAAACTGTCTCCTATCAGTTTGGGTGTGTGGTGTTTGACCCTTGCTTGTAGATATAAATGAAATAGAGCTTCTATCACTTAGTCACAATGCACTGAATGACAAATTTGTCCACAGCAGTTGACCTGAAAAGTGAAGGCTTAACCTTACATGGAAGCCTCTGAAGTTTCTTGCATCTGCTTTATCTCTCCAGTTTTTCCCCATTTTACTCATTACAGACAAGGCTCCTGGGACTCGTTGCGAATCTGTTCTCTGAATTTTATATTCTGTTATACTCTTCTTGATCTTATGTTTTTGTATTTTGTGGGTCTGGAGAAGAAGGATGCAGTAACATCCCCTATAATTTGCTTGGGTTTGTGCTGTTCTCTTCTTGAGTCAAAAAAGCTCATTTAAAAAAAGATTTTTAAATGTGTTTCAGGGTATGCATTCTATGCATATTTTTTCATCGTGCCACAGTACTTGCATTGTTACAGTTCTTTAAGATTTTCCCTTCACAAATCTGAGTAATATAGGTTATAAATTGTACTACCAGGTTGAAAATACAAAGTTGTGAGAATAATACTTAGAAGTGATATGTACACACATTATCTTTTACTGATCATGCTTTCCACACTGAGGTACAAGAAATCCCCTCCACAGTGTGAATGCCAAGGCAAAAAAAAAAATGATGGGCATTCTATTAAATTTCCTGCATATGGAATTAGCAGGTTATCAGCTCTAGTCTTTGCATCATACAGAACAGAAGGAGAACAGAAAAACAACTTCTGGAGTCATGTCTTAAACCTCTAAGGTCTCTAACCTTAAACATCTGCAGAAAGATACATTATTTCTCCTTACGCTTTCTGAAACTTTCCGTTGTGTATAGAAATGCCAGCTGTCACACCATGTTCTGAGGATGTGGAAATTCAGGGACAATACACAGGTAATTTTTTTGTAAATTGAGATCATTGACTGAACTCATGCTAGGAGAAAATTGATGTTTTACATCTAGAACATTATTATCAAAGTATTTTATGTTCACCTAGGCCAAGGAGAGGAGTGTCATATACTGTTATCATTCAGTTCTACTGTATAATTTCATTATTACAAATTAGACAGTCCCAATTCCATATTTAAATCAAGAAATTATAATGTTATTGCCTTTCTTACATTTATTTAGGAGAAAATATTTTTCCTCTCTCTGTTTTCTTGGTGTGTGCTGTAGATCTTTCTTGGGCATTGGACAATACTTTGAACTATATCCCACAAATTAAAAATAAAGGATTCCAAGCTAGAAGGTTGAAGAAACTGCTTGTTTTGAGCAGTTTTCTGAAAATTTTCTATACTTCCATTACTCTCCAATAAGGGAAAAGGTCAGCCCTAGCTGTTTCCACAGATGCTTGTTCAAATTTACAGAGAGAGTAAACAGACACAGTTATGTTCTTCAGTTCAATTATAGTAGATCTTGCTGCAAGATCATGATGAGGAGTTGGAGTGGGGATTTGACTACTTGTTTCAAAGTTCCTTTGCTCCTGTATGCTGCATTGAGTGGAGTGTGGGCAGCTAGGGAAAAGTAAGACTGAATTTCTTAATCAGCTTTTCATTTGTATGGAACATGGAAAATACATCACTTGGAGGGGAGCAGTCCTGTTCTTCTTCCTATGTGTGCTTATGACTATCTTGCACATTTTTATGCCTATTTTGCCTGTTTATTAGTGTGATTTATTTGTATATAACATCAGAGGAAAAGGACTGTCTATACTACACTAGAACACGGGTTTGTTTTGCCCAGTATCTTGCCTGTGCCTGGGAAAGACCAAAAGGACCAATCAAGCATGCAGTGAATACTTCCAGAATATTCTTACTGTATTGCCTGAGCTGTGGCCCATCATCTTCCATAGGCTTACCTACCCTTTCTGAAAACATGCAAACAATCTGTAACCATGATGTCACCAGGAATAACTGCATATAAGAGACCAGAATGTTGTGTTTGCTGCAGAAATTACTTAGTCACTGAAGAAAGTCTGGGCTTTCAAAGCAATACAGTTCTGTATTATGATGCCACTTAGAAGGTTCTGATTTGTCTTCTTGAAGGCTCTGAATTTAAGATTCAAAGTCCCTGTGGAAGTTAGAATTGAGGTACCTGTATCACAGAGACACAGGCCTTCCTGTTCTCTTTTAAATTTGACAAGTCACTTCAGTGACTTTCAACAAAGCAATGCAGAAGAAGGAGAATCACATTAGACTTCCCCCTCCATCTCTCCCTCCTTGCAGGCACAAACCCTTGCCTGGGAAACAAATCTGCTGCACTTCAACTAAAGAAGATCAAACACCTTCTGCTGATGTTCCCAGGCATTGTTAATTGTTGTTAATTTCCAACACCTCATTAATTATTTGCTATTAAAGATGGGAGTGAGGCAAATGCCCTTCACCCATGGATAGTCATGAGAACGGACCATTAATAACTATGAAAATGTTTTACTTTTGAAGTTGAAAGTGAGCTTGTATGAAAGTGATTTTTTTTGCAAGAAAAGCCTGATGCAGTATCAGGGTGTCATTTCATAAGGGGCTGGCCATGAACAATTCCTTAACATGCAAAAGAAACAGAACAGGGAACAGTGATAAAACTGGAGTTGCTGTAATTGACAGAATATGGTGGTGAGAAGTAGCCCCCTCCCCTCTGCATTACTTCTCATTTAACTTGTTTTAGAAAGCAATGATTTTGATTCAGTACATGAGGATGATACTTCCTGTATATAAAAGTTTTAAATCCTGTAAAAATTCATGGTAAACTTTATTCTTTGGTACACAAAACATTACATCAGGCTAGTATTCTTGTTATGTTAAGTCTGAGAAACCGCAGAGCTTCAACGTTCCTCAAAAGTATGAATGTGTTCCCTAAGGTGATGCTTAGGAATTGTATCCTAGGAGCTGGGAAAGGATGCTCATTTTTGTGACAGCAGCATAACAGAAAAGGAATTTCTGCCTCTTCCCAGTTTTTTTACAAAGCTGAGCCTTGTCAGAATGGTTTCCACAGCAACAAGGTTTGACCTTCTTAGACAAAAATTTTACTAAATCTACAGGTAGTGTCCAATAACCACTTCACTGTTGACTTTGACCTGTGAGTCTGCTTTACAGTAGGCATACAGCTGTTGTCAGAAATCCATCAGATGTCATTTCTGGGACCTGCTTGCCTTTGGCTCTTGGTGCCTGATACTCAGGTGAGGTGGCAAGCTTTAAGGCTGTTATTTCTTTCCTTCCTCTGTTCTGGAAAAGCTAAGTTGATCTCAAAATATATCCATTCTGCACCTTCTCTTTCTCTTTTTACCTTTGTCAGCTTTCAGTTTTATCTGGAACATTTGGTCCCTCACTACACAGACATTTGGTAGTGACAGCTCCATGGCTGGCTGAAAATCGGTATTAGATTATAGCCTGAAAACTGGAATTAGATTATAGGCTGGTCATCTTTCACTGCTTTAGCTTCAGGGACTTACTAACTGCCAAAGAGGGGCAGCAACTCTTGCTGCTGCTGCAGCCAAGTCCAAGTAGGGTTATGAATCAAAGCCTTCATTTGCCATTGTGTTCATAGCCTGGTATATTCACTTCAATTAATTTTTTTTTTATTTTTTAAAAGATACTAATATGTAAGGCGATGAATTGCAGCAGCTGGGAAGTTTACACTCTGTGCCTTTGTTATGGGCTCCACACATTCTTCAGGGAGTGGGTGGGTTGTAGTTTCAGTAATTTCTACAGACTAGTAATTTCTTTAGCTGCTGCAGCTTATTCCAAAAGGGACTGTGAAGCAGAGCCAACAGGTCATCTGGGCAAAGACTGAAGAATCCTGTTCTCTTAAGCCAAGTTACTTATAGAAATAGTTCCATATACTATTTGTTGCACAGGAAATGTGAAGCAGAGCCAGGAAAAATCCGTGTCTTCTGAGCTATGTTACACCTTCTTAATACTAGAGCTATCTTCCAAAGCAAGACTTGAATTCAATGAGTTGAGCCAGAATTTTAAATCCTCTGACGTCCAGCTTACAAACTAGTCGATGCAGGAGAGTTTGGACTGCTCCATAGCTGTTGCTGCAGTCCTCCTGATGCTACAGCAGCTCCAGTTCTCTCCTGTGAGAGGAGGATGGGGATTCATAATGTTTTTGGATCTCAGCTAATTAGGATAGTACCTAAGTAGTGCTAATTTTGTCTTTTTTAATTTGTTCCATTACTGCACCATGTGAAATAATAAAGAATATAACATATACTTAAATCTTTTCTTCTCTAAAACCTCCTGTGCATATTATATATCTAAATCGTGCTAGCCTTGGAGACTGAAGAGGGCCCTTAGATCATCTGTTTATTTCTATAGATTGTAGAATTTAGGATCTTCTGACATTGTCTCACACCGTTTACTGCACTATGGGATCTTCTCCATAGGCCTCCAGCCTTTGGAGAGATTGAAAGGCAAGATATCCAGCATTGTCCTGATTATTTTGCCCCTTGTAGCTGATAAGCTTCAGCGAAGCTGTTCAGTAGTCAAAAATAAATGTTTTATGCTAAAAAATACACTGACTTTGCAAACACTTAAATGCTATCCTCAAAAATATGCAATGCATATTGCAAACTCAGAGTTAGATTAAAACACTGAATTATATCCTATAGCCTTGTCTCAAGTTTCACTTTAGAACAGATGAAACCTTCCCAGGAAGTATTTTCACCAGATGCCAGATCTGTATTTGTTTTAGAAGAACTGAAGTACAATGAAGTACCTGACTTAAGACTTTACAAGATAAGAAGTGCCTGGCTGGTGCTAAAACTTCATTTTTAATTCATTGTTTATTATGGGAGTTGTTGTCTCTGGGAGTTTGAGCTGTGATCAGGAGCATAGCCAGGACAGATAAGGCACATGAACCCTGCCCTGAAAGCTGACAAACTAGCATAGCTGAGCAGTCAGTGATTCTGGAGACAGATCTCTTTCAGGCACTAGTTCAAGCTGAATTTATTTCCAGTCACCCCCAAGAAATTGAATGCTCCATAATCATATATGAATTTTTAAAGTTTATAATCTATGTGCCTATAGGTTACTGCCAGGAGGTAAGTAAGTAAGTAAATAAGTAAGAAACAGGAAAACAACAAAGCCTTCCTCTATACGTGTGCATACCAACATGTACGCATGCTCATACGGACATAAAACCTCATATGTGTGCACATAGTAATAATTACATGTTACAGTATTTATTGCAGTGGATTTTAGACGAACTCAAACAAAATCCCAAATCCCAAATTAAATGGGTTTAATGAATTAGAGAAAATGAAACCCAGCAAAGCCATGAAAGTGCATGGGCATTCACTTTAACTGCTTTTCATGGAAAAACTTTGTATTTGATTTGAAAATTAACTTTGCAATCCCAGTTTGGGTTTTTATATGCTGTACTGTGATAACTATTTTCTTGGTTTTCATAATGACCAACATGTACTCATTAGTGCTTTGTGTTTGCTTTGCTTGTGTTGCAGTGTAGTTTCTTTTGGAAGGAGACAATGCACCATTGCTTTATTACGTCTTTGTCCAGTACCTAGCATGGTGGTGGTTAATTATTCTGAAGTAATATCCAGGAGCATTCATGTATGGTCATGATGTTTATATTTCTTTATTTCTATTTGTACTGGAAACTGAATTAATCCATGGCTCCTCTAAAGTTGATTAAAATTTAATATTAGGCAGTCCTGAGCCTGAAATGTATGTCTATTTTTACTTCCTGGGCTTGGAACATGGAGGTGATGTACTCTTATCAAAGAGTAATAGAAACTCTTGCGTTTCTATATTGAAGAGAGACCAAGAGTAAGAAACAAAACAAACAAACAAACAAACAAATCAAAAAAAGAAGCCAATTTCCTGGAGATGAAGCACAA
This sequence comes from Antrostomus carolinensis, assembly GCF_000700745.2. Taxonomy (NCBI): domain Eukaryota; kingdom Metazoa; phylum Chordata; class Aves; order Caprimulgiformes; family Caprimulgidae; genus Antrostomus; species Antrostomus carolinensis. The sequence continues at coordinate 41,130 of NW_010303538.1, forward strand.
CAGTCAGATGTTCAAATGCAAACATTTGCATATGCAAGTACAATAGCTGTTTCTCCAAACAGTATATGCACAAATGTGCATCTGTAAATGAGAAGCTTGGTCATGATGGACCAAAAATTCTGTTCTTCTTGTTCTATGGATATATTCTTTTTTATTTTGAGGATGTGTTTAGCGTTTATCTGACTAGAGAGAGTGAAGTCTGGTTTTTAATTATCAGCATATTATTTTATAATTTTTCAGTTGTAAGCGAAACTTTTTTCCCATTGCAAAACAAAAGCAGAAATCTAGCAACCAGTGTATTTATCTCTCTTCAGGGGCTGGGGTTTAATATCCAATAGCTCATAACATCCTTATTATAATGCATTTATAATGATTTACTGGAATGAATCTGTAGCTAAGTATCTAATGTCAAAGACTAGATTTGGTATGGTGGAAAATGTCATATCCTTGGGTAGCTCTAGGGAAAATAAGGCTTCAACCAGTGCTTTCTGTATAATTCTACAAATTGTAATAAGGATAGGAGTAATTGCATTAATGTCAATTAAGCTATTAATAATGCCCATCTTGTCATTCCTAAATATACCAGTCACTCATATGTATTACTGTCACCTGTAAAGTCTGTACGTAAATGAGATCACGGCTTATTTATGCTTTGAAATCTGGCTGACAGCCAGTCTTGTATCTCTTGTATACCACCAAAATAATTGTTATTTTGGAGAGAAACAACCTGCATTGCTTGAAGAAGCCATGTCCTGTAACTGTGATGTTGATCACTCCATGCTAAATACACAGCTCCTGTATAATTTACAGACCCCCAGGATGCCAGCAGGGTACTCTGTGTTGCTTCCATTCATGCCAGAGGAAACTTTGTCACAACTGACAAAAGAGGATCTTTAGAATAATGCTTGTGGCACCTTTGTGCACCTGCAGATATGTCACCTCTGTTGATAACCTAGAAACCAGGGCACAGTTTCAAGACAGAGTTGTAGAATAATGCCAATGGACATACAGTCCTCACAAAACATGCACAGATCTATATTTAATAAAATAGTTGCTGGAAATTGATGCAATAGTTTCACAAAATGAAAGGCTAGTTAGTGCATTGGGTAGTGCTTCAAAGATAGTACTTAATGTTCAACATTATCAGCTGTAGTGCACTGACAACCATCGTTAGCAAACTTCAAGGGTTACCAAAGGGGTCGCTCTCAGAATTGGGCTGTCCTTCAGGCAAGGGGAGAAAAAAATAGGAGAGGAACCTTTCAGTCAGAGCTTGTGACAAATGAGAGGCTGTTGCCAGTTCCCACAGGAAGACAGAGGGAAGTAGCATGATCTGCGTACATCAAGGCGCAGGAAAGGAGGCAACAGATGATACGTATGCATTAGGGGGGAGAGGGGAAAGGGAAGTGAAAATGAGACTGGAATTGTTTGTGAATACTTGTGATATTCTAGTGCTGCTCAGCCCCCCACCATCTCCAGAGAGCCCTGAGTAACGTTATAATAGGTGAAGTAATTTTTGTAATAAAGTTAGCTGTAGCTCTAGGCCATAAATCACAGGTTCAAGTACTCAAGATTATTATACATTTCTGTCTTGCTTCACACTCTCTTTCTATTAATACTTTGACTTGGATGAAAATTTTCACTGAATACAAAGGCAGGAAGAGCGAGTATGTATTTCATCCCTATAGAGAAGAGTACGTTTGCATATCACTTATTAGGATTGTTTTCTGAAGGGTAAAATTCTGTTTTCTTGTATCAAAGGAAAATATAAGTTCAATGAACTGGCTAATATTTCCATGTTATTTTAACTGACTTCCTACCACAAGGTTTTAATGAGCCTACAGATGCTGTGAGTCGTAGCCATTAGGTGAACTGCCCTCTGCAAATTTGTACCTTGTGTAGCTGAATCTTACTCCTGACTCAGCTTTCCTTTATTCCTTCCTTAGTCATTTATTCCTCGTTCCAGTGAAGTTAAAGTATCCTCAGTAATGCACCACATCTCAAAACCATGTAATATAAAAGAAAATAAACTGGCATCTTTACAATTATTAGCATTTTAAGAACAGCTCAGTGCATTGATACTTCCTTCTCCACTCCCTTTTTAGTCAAAATTTTGTTGCCATTGTTAACTAGGCATATTTGAAACAGCTGCTTAAACCCTCTTCCCTCATTTTAATTTCTTGCATAACTTCTCCCTTTAAGTACAGGTCCGGTAAGAAATAGCTTCTCCCTTTAAATAAGGGTCCAACGCAGAATGAGAATGAATGTTGTCATATGAAGTGCATTTCAAATGTAATAAAGCAGAAAGGAGTTCCTAGCCCCTGTGTCAGTTGGAAGAGGGTGCATGGTGCGATCGCTGTAGCTCGGTGGCTGCAAAGCAGAAAATGAAGATTGTAAAAACGTCACATAAAGAAAAAATGCACAGTGGGTTCGTTTTGCGATGCTCATAATTCAGTAATGCCTTTAAGTAGCTAGAAGAAATATAATAAATGTTTTTCCACAACATTGATCATACTGTATCAGAGGAAATATTAGTGTGCAGGGAGCCATGATTATGCTGGTAGTAATTCTTGGTGCAGAAAACTCCTAGAAGATGGGACCCTTTATAGGCTGAACTTTTATTGGCTGCAGTTATTTACCTTTAAGAATACACCTAATACACTGTCCTATAGCTAAATATTTTTGTGAGAACTCAAACCAGCAACTGTCAGTAAATCAGGAACCCTGCTTCCTTCTTATAGAATTTATGTTTTTCCTATGGACACTCTGTGTTCTGAGATACAAAATGAGCAATTGACCGTGTAAAACAAATTTTCCTGCTGTGTTCTAAAATCTGGATTTGGTCAGACAGGTTTATTGTGCATGACCCCATCAAGCCACTACCTGTAAGTATAAAGTGTCCTTAAGAAATGTTAGATTAGGCAATAGAATAAAGTACGTGGTTACCTGAAGGTTATAAGCAAACATACACGGACCACCATGGACTTCTCCTTTACCATACTGAAAAACCCACCATAGGTCACCAAAGCATGCCTGGGCTTTGGGATGCCACGAGGAGGACAGTGTTGACTCCTAGTGCCGGTCTCTTGCTCCTCAAGGTGGCAGGACCCGGTAGTGCTGGTGAGAGACATGGGCCAGCCCTGCGGGAGAGGAACCCGCCGGCGGGCTGGGGCTGGGGACCGAGGGGACCTGGGGGAGGCCAGCCCGGCCGTGCCCTGCTCCAGGGATCGCACACCAGTGGCTGAGCTCAAGGAAGGAGGGCAGAGGTTGAGGTGAGGAAAGTGGAGGGTACCAAAAGGTTCTTCCATGGATGCAGTGATGGCCCTTCCCCTGTGCTGGAGAGGAAGGAGAGGCTGAACGTGACGTGTGGAGGGCTTGTGTGCCAAAGTGCATGTTACTGGCTTCTGATCTATGAAATATCCTGTTCCCTCTAGAAAAGGCACTAAAATATTCATGTTCATTTATCATTAGGCTCCTTTTCAAAAGAATAGTTGAACATGGTTATAACTTTAAGCAAGGAACTGTGCCTATATACTTACAAAGTGTTGCTCACAAGCCTAAAGCAGCACTCCTGCAACATGGTCTGCTGGGCCAGGACCTAAATGAGCAAGTGTTCTGTGCTGATCGTTGGCTCAAGCCCTGCGCAGCATCTGGTCTCTCAAGATAGGGATTGGATTTGTTCCTTTGGTAGACGTTTTAGGCAGTAGTATAATGTGGTTGTTCCCCTGAGCAGATGCTCCCTCAACCTTGAAACTTTAACCACTTCCCCCCCGCCCCAAAACACACTCTGTTATTTTTCTTACATTTAAAAGAACCGATTTTTTTTCTTGCTTTGAATAAAGAAGACAACCACCCTCCCTTTATCTGTCATGGGCTGGTAGCTTGGGTCAGAGACTAAAGATCAGTCCTGCATGATCTGTCCTTGGCTGTGTCAGTGCTTTGTGACATAATCTTGGGCAAGTAATTTAAACTTTCTGTGTTTTAGTCTATCCATCCCTAAAGTTATTAAAATAACAGGCACATCTGCCAGCAGTTATCATGTGGGACTTGAATAGTTGAAGATCTTTGGCAGATTGTGTCAAAACAAGGAAATCGTGCAAAGCTGAGAATTATCAAATGCACAAATTCTCTTGTGCCTCTTCTTGTACTTTTTTTAAGGCAATGGAAGATATTTAATGCTCTTTGTGAATGAATTACTATGGCAATACTTGATTCTGTATGGCTCTCTATACAATGCATACGCCTATATTGGTCTGGGGGTTCTTTATTTGTATATGAATATTAGACAGAAGAGTTTTAAATGTGTCAGTCAAAAGTGTTACCCTAGTACAAAGTACAGCTGTTGCTATCACTTGAAAGAAACTCAGTGCCATACAGGACAAGGAAGAGTGGGATTTGAGGGTCCTAAACCAGCAGCCCTAAATGGCAATTGATACCAAGATGAGTCTCAGAGTCTTACTTCAGAAGTGAATTCGCACTTCAGGTAAGACATGACCTGATAGCAGCCCTGTGCAGTTCTGCACACTCTAAAAGCCTCCAAGCCTGGAGCTCAGCGCTCTTCTCCAGACCGGGCACTGCCCCAACCCCTGCGCTGACCCCAAACCAAACACAGAAGAGCACGCTCTGGTTTGTACCATTAAAATCTGCCCATGAGAGGATTTTGTAGCAACTCAAGATGTACTGCTCAGATGCTCCGTAGTTAGCGTTTAATCTGAACGCAGCTTGCTCCCTTTCAGAAAAAAAATGTGTTTATTTATTTTATTTTGAATAGTGATGTCGTTGCACGCCCAGGGATTATACAGGTGTGAGTGGGCTGAGGTGCCGCTGGATGGCACTGTTGCATGTAGCTGGCAGGAAAAGACTTGCCTCAGCACCCACAGATTGGATGAGGTTTGGGGCAGTTACATATACCTGTGGGTACGGGACTGCCGGCCAAGCAAACTGAACCATAATGCACTCACATAGCAAGACAGGAGATGTCAAAACCTGTGAATTTAAAAATTACTCTTATATTGTAATACCCTCTAGTAGCTGTCCTAGCACTTGCATGTTCCCTCGCTACAAAAAAAAAAGCATCTATTTTATAATAGATTTTGGGTTATTTAATTTCATTATTCTATTTTATTTTTTATGTAAAATTAAATACCAGCAAAACCAAATATTTTAGTTCCTCTACACACCTTTATCTGCCCACACGAACGGTGAGGATGTTGACTTTAGATTGATTCATTGTCAGTGGGGCTTAATTTAAAAGCAACTAGATCAAACTGTTTTCACTACAAATATAACTGGGTCTACTAGTTCTGAAAACAATTTTCTCCTTTAAATCTTTTTACTTCTTTTGTTTTACATCATGATGAAAGTTTGCATTTAGCTTGATTGACTACTGTATTTCTATTGGCTACTGTATTTTAGGAAACAATAGAAAATGGGAAGGTTGGTTTTCCTCAGTTCTAGACCAAATATGAGGCAGATATTGTCTGCCCTGTTCAATTCAGTCCTTAGCCTCTGAATTCTTATACTTCTATGAGAATTTTCATTTGATACTGGAAAAAAAATGGTTTTCTTCTAATTCTATTGAGAAATTGCACATTGGTATGAATTCAGCTGGACCTCTGTGTTCTTTATTCCCCGTCTGTTTCTTTTTCTTGAATGTTAGAGTACATACATTGCAGAACAGTTACAGGCCTCGATTCTAGCTATGGGGTTTCTTTCTGTTCATGTGAATTATCACAAAATTATGTTGCCTGCCATCTATGGGATGCTTTGATCCAAAATTTCAGTCATTGTTTCCACATTTAGGGGCTGGAATGAACATCAAAGAAATGGGTGTACTGAATTTACTGAATGCCAAAGCAGTACAATAACATGCAAAGGATATAAGCAAATCCCAAAGGTAAAATGTGCTGCCAAATCTTGCACATAATAGAAGCTCTAAAGTGACAGTCTATCTTTGACAAATGCATAATGATATCAATGCCAAGGGAAGGAACTAGCATGCTGAAAGGTGAATAAAAGAGTTGGGAACAATTCACTGCATTTACACATTTCCTCAGTGTGTTTTCACACAACAAGGAAAGCAGATGAGACAAATGTATTAGGTAATCATTGGAGAATACCATAAACCTGCTAAGGTTTTTTACTAACCTGGATATTTCCTTGGCTTGTAATGAGTATTTAAAAATAAAATATGGTTAGAAACAATTCATATTCTGAAAGAAAAAAATACAGGCCACGAGGAATGTAAAAAATGGTTTATTCTTTCTTCCTTTGACAAGTTCACATTTAAAGCCCATATGGTACTTGCAATATGCTGCTCTCTTTCCTGGCTGATGGATTCCTAAATGCTTCAAATAGTTGCAAAGGAAAGTTAAGGGTTCCATATGTATTCACCACGTTTTCCACCACTGTGGACTAACAGGATAATTAAATGGGTGCTATAATGTAAAAACATAAGAATCACTGCAAAAAAACACCAATTTGTCTTGTAAAAATCTGAAACCTACTTGTTAAATTAGTTTTGTTTTCCTTTCTTTGAAAACAAAACAAAATTGAAAGCAAATAATAGCTGTAAAACCTTTAACAAAAGGCTTCCTTTCCCAGTATGTACACTACTTAGCAGAGGCTAGTCTCAGGTTATTTAGCAGATCCCGTGTTCTAGAGTATAGAGGTTTTCCCCAAGCCTGCTTGTTAATGTTCATCAGAGGGAGTTTGACAGAGGCCTGCTGAAGTGCAGCACTCCTGCTGCAGCCAGTCGAATATTCAGAAGGAAGTTCTGCTGTAATAAAACTTCAAACAGGACCTGTTCTTCCCGTGTTAGTTTTCTGCCCCATCTCTGGCAGCTGAATAGTCACCTCGAGTTTTCACATGGCAAACTCTCTCTTGACTCCTCCTCCTAGGTGACTGCCACATGTCAAGAATGCTGTTCAGGTCGTGGGTAGGTATGCATCCAGCCAGCCAGCATTTTGGCCAGGTGGCAGCCATACTCTGGTCATACGATAAAAAAAGACTACTTCATCTTGGACAAAGAGAGTGTCAGCCTTCTGCAGGAAAAAACGACATTTTCTTACCTGGGCTGTGGTTCCTGTATTCCAGCTACAGAGGTCTAAGGAACAGTTTAATAGATCTAGGCAGGGCAACATTCCTCCTGCTCAGTAACTGAGGAAAAAGTTTCTAACTGGCATGGGGCTATGTTGAGACTGGAGGGAGTGTTTCCATTGCCTAATTACGTGGATTTTCAGTTGCTGTTGGCTTTGGGGCAGCCCATTAACACCTCAGGGTGCACCATAACTTAGTTACTTGGGCTCTTGAAGCATCCCCTAGAGGCACATATATGGTTTAAAGCTGCCTCTGTCTTGCTCTTCCTCCCCCTTTCCCTTCCACCCTGAAACTACAGGTTTTCTACTATGCTTTGGGTGAAGTGCAGCAAATAATGTAATTCTTTATACATATAACATCCTGGTTTGTGCAAGCAATTAGGAAACTGAATGCTGTGCCCAGATGGGGACCTGATCCTGTATGCCTTGGCTCCAGTTCTGCATTAGATTTGTAGGGAGTGTGACCTACATTCTCTTCCAAAGAAGGCTGGGTAGGAAAGGACATCTGGTTTGGATTGCGGTTGCTAGTAAAACTTCTTACAAAGCAGGGAAAGGAGCTGCAAGTGGTCAGGGAGGGATGCAGCTGTTATCATAAAACAGGATACATACAATCACCACTGAAAAAAACAGACAAATAGGTAATGTAAACTAGATTAGGTGATGTCCAGTGATGAAGGAGGGAATGCCTACTCTATTGCATTTTGTAAGTGAAGTGTCTGACCCCATGCCAGCCACTTGCTGACGTTGAGAATAGACCTGTTCTGACCACACTAAGACTGAGCTCCTCAATGATAATGAGGGAAAAGCCAAAACCATCAGTTTTGCGAGGTTCATGTGCAGGCAGCCACTTTCCAAAAAGGGGAAAAATGTTGGTGGCAAATAAGTCCCATCACTTTCAGGACAGCATTTACATCTCCTGACTGTCCCTAAAGACATACTGCTTCCCAGAAATCTGGATCAAAGTGCCACTATTTCTGCAGCTCATCTGCCTCATTGATCTCTATTGCATCTTCCTCTCCTGTCACAAAGATACTGCTGTAAGTGATGCTGAGCAGATCAAAGGATCTGCAGAAAGGGGGCGGAGATATGGAGATATGGAGATCAGAAACTCAGGGATTCCTCCTGTGAAACCTCCCATTTAACAGTCAAGCCGCAGCCTGAAGATGAATGTGTAACTATACCTGTGACACTGGAAGGATGTTAGTTTACCTTGACTATTAGTGATATTCTTTGAGTTGCTGGGCAAATATTGAGCCCACAGTAAAAGAAGAAAAACATCTTTGAACAGTCATTCGCTAGTGTGGAAAGAATGGCTTTAACCTAAGAGTTAAGGGGAGAGCTGACAAAACCCCATCTGCTAAAATAAACACCAACAACTTGCATGAGGGTCAAAAAACTACAAGTAATAGAGACATTTATTCATAACAAAGTCACAAGGACAAGAAACAAAACAGTAGGTTAGTCATGACTATCTTTAACAGTCACACTAATGGAAAAAGTATAAAGAATAGAAAAGAATAGAAAAGAAACCCTGAAAATCTTGTTCATGATTACAGCTGAATTGGCATTACAGAGACTTGGCTGGAATATTAATATAAAGTATATAGATTGTTCAAGAAGGAGAAGCAGGTTAAAAGCAAGGAAGGATATAGTGTGCTCTGATGTCTGCAATGGAGCTCAAAGCACATGCATGACAATAAAGAAGAAACAGACATAGGCAATCTCACAGTTAGGGTCTACTACAAAGCATTAAATCTGGAAGATCAAGTGAAGGATGTTTTTTATAATTCAGTAGCAGAATCTTCTAAGGGCCTGTACTCTATGTGCTTTAACTAGCAAACTGTTGGTAAAGGCATACTGTGGAACACATTGGTCAGCAAATTCTTGGTTGATGCTAGTTAAAAGGGAAGAACTTCAAGTGAATCAGTCTTCCAAAAGAGTTTATGGGTTTTTTTCCTAGAGGCTGTTTTCCAGTTTTTAAGAGACTTCCTCAGATATTCACTTACTGGCTTCCCCTTGGCAAAAGGTAAACTTCAGGATCTTTTGGACTTGATGAACAGGTGCCAGGTCTGATGATATCTGTGCTTTTGTCAAATCAAGAACAGCAAATACAGCAGGGAATTCAGCTTCCATAGCACTGTTGTACTGAATAATGAAAATGTGGGGACCATGTTTAAAGCTCAGTGAAGATCAGGCTCATTTTAATCTGGATTCAGCTTAGCTGCAGAGTCTGTCTGTGTGGGCTTTGAATTCAGCAACAGACTTCTTTTAGTTTTAGCCTTCATTAGGGAAATTATTCTTGTCAGAAATCTTTTCAGCCCCATGACTGAACTAGACCTTTCAGCCAGGACTACACAAGTCACAACTCATCTTTCTCAATTTGATGGTTGGGGTCCTATTCCACATTGCTTCATTTTTTCTACTAACATTTGCAGGCTGCCTTCATAAATGCTGTACACTGTGTTTGGGGGTGCACATTGTGACCAACCTTGACTCTTTAAAATCCTGAAGGTTCATTGTAAGGCAGTTAATTTTTGAGTGCTTTTAAGTTCCCGTTTCACACAGTCCAGTAGTGTTTGTTTTATGGACATTGAAAGGACCTCAGCAAATGTTCAATACTTTTCTCTGTGTGAATGGCAAGAAACTGAGGTCTGAGGAATGTACATAAAATATGATGCTATTCCATTGCAGCACATCAAGGGCAACATCACTTGAGTGATGTGATTGTGATAGACAGAACTCACAGTGCACAGGAAGAGAAGAAGGAAAAGCAGCAAAAGTAAAACAATAGTCTTCAGGAAGATAAGCACTTCTGAAGTTAGACAATTGGGAAGTAGGCTCAAGGATTTGAGAAGGATATATGGTGCCATGACAGCTGAAATATTTTGTACCTTTTATTGGATGAGACTCCACTAAATGCATCCACTGTAGCAGCTGGCTAGTGTAATTAACACCAGCTAAAAGGGGTGAAACCTCTGCCTAGAATAAAATAAGGGCAGGACAAATATTTTTAATTTTTTTTTACACACTTCTTAATTATCCCAGAATGAAGTTCATCATGGCCACCTCAGGTTGGTTAGCAATTGTTTTGGAGGACACAGGTAAGATCAGTGAGAAAAATTGTAAAAAAGTCAAATGTAATACCGGTTCTTTCGGAAAAGCAAAGGAATTCTGGCTAGCTACATGCATATTTATCCAAAGATTTTTTCCATAATTCATAATGATTTTTTAAGCCCCAGAAGATGAGAAGGAAATAAATAGAAGCCAATGTGAATTTGTGAAATGCATTCACTTGATGTATAGGAATTCGTCAGTAACTAATCATGTCATTAATTTCCCTTCCTCTTAAAACAGGGTAACTGGCCATAAGTAGAGTGGAAAAGTGAAAGGTCACAGATACTCTGTTTGACACCATGTTGCACTGTCTTGAACAACCATCTCAGCACTGTTTAAGGCCCGAGCTGGTGTATTATGTCAGGTTTTGGGGCACCAAACTCCTAGAAAGACACAAAGTAGTTAGAGTCCAAGGGAGAGTAAGCAGGTCACAGCAAGGTCACACATATGAAAAATTGGAAGAGGTATATTGTATTTCTTTCTCTAGAATAAAGACGACTGGTGGGTCATGAGAACAGCCTTTGATTTTATTTACAACAGCCTTTTACAGGAATTATTTGTTCTCTCTGGTAAATAGAACAAATTTGCTCTGGCAAATTCAAATTAGGCCTTAGGAAAAAGCTTTCTGACTCTGAAGATGGCAAAACTGATTTTTTGAGAGGGTTGTGGAGTCTTTATCACTGAAAATGTTTAAGAATGGGTTTAAGAGGAACATCTCTCATAAATTAAACCTGCCTAGAGAGAGGGCAGAGACCTCACAGGGGAGTCTTATTTTCCAGTGATTCCCAGACACAAAGTCAAATGTCTGTAAGCTGTGGTTTCTGGGCCATCCAAGGTGGGAGATGTTTACAATGCAAGACAGTATCCATGCTTTGCCTACCATGGGTAGCAGCAGCAACTAAGGTGATACACCGTTGGGGTAGAAGCTGAAGTATCTAGCCAGGATCCCTGGTGTGCTCTGTTTTCACTCACGCTAACTAACTGTATTCTTTGCCACCTGTGCTGCAGTCAGTCTTCTCCTGTGGAAATGCAGCTTGGTGTTAAACTTTTTTTTAACCAAATCCTTTACTGTCCTTGTGTTTTCTCCATTCATATGCAGCTTTCTAAAGTTGATAGTGAGTAATGATGAAATTTAGCTTAGCAGAAAGTTTTACCTGAATATATAAACTTTTTGAATTGTGTTTAGAGTTTCCAGTCCCAGGTAAATTAGAGCATTTGGCTTTTTCATTGTTTCAGAACTTATTATTGAAGTATCTGAACGTTCAAGAACATAAAAATGTACAAATGGGTGTTAGCTGAATGGATGTAGTAAGATTTTTCTGGCATGAAAAGCACAGTATTTATGAGTTAATTTAATTGGAGAAGAAAAATATTGAGTAGGTGACGAAGTAAAAATGATGACTGTGTATTATGTTTTTGCCATGCAGCTGAACAAACACATTCAATGACAGACTTTGGCAGGAGCTGCAAAGATGTTCTTGACAATGGCATGAATAAATATTAGGTGCTGTACACAATTCGCTGCATTCCAGACCTTGAGCAAAACCAGGTGAGCTTTGCCTGGAAAATGTGGAAGAAACAATGTAAGCATGTTGGGAAAATGTAAACATCTACAGTATTCTCCCCGGCTGCTTTGCTGTAACATTTTCATTTGCATCAGCAGCAACTCTGTCATTTTTTATCTGCTCTACTTTCATTGCACTTCTAGGAATCAATTAAACTCCCAGCTGCTTTAGAGTTCATGATAGGCATTTCAATAAAATTGCCTAAATGAAGGACTTTATACCTGCTAAACAAAATATACTGATAAGGCTTCTTTTCCATTGCTGCAACTGGTTTACAAAAATATAAAGGAAAAGAAATACTTTGAAATTCTTGGTGGGCAATACAGAAGCAGAGAGGATGTCTCCTAATAGAGAAATAGAGGAAATTGGAGAGGTTATGCAACATGGTTGTGGGGTATGACAAAGAACTAGTAGTAAGACAAAAGCCTGCCAATATATCTGTTAAAAGAATGAGTATGACAACATGGAGGAGAATTTCCTTTTACAGATTATTTTTTCTTCAAAGCTGGTTTACAGCTGTAGTCTCTTGCTAGAACCTACAGCAGTTTTTGTAGCTCAAGCATAGCTGACTTTGCTGAGGGGAAAAAAGAGATGGGATCATTCTGCAGAAGTTCTCTACTCTTTATTCTGACTCTGCTGAGTAAAATTTAATTCAAGGTTGGTCTTCATATGTTCAGTGTTCAGAGAGGTAGTGTCAACAGTACTGCTTTTTCATCTTCATTTTTGTAGTTTGAGAATAAGGTCCCTTCCAACCCTAACCATTCTATGATTCTGTGATTCTTATTTCATGTTGCAACAATAGTTTCCACTGACAAAATAAAAATTAGACTAAATACTGAATTTTCTCTCATTAGTTCTATTTTCTACTCATCTTATTTGCAAGTGTGCAATGTTCATTTCAGAAGCAGTGTTCTTGAGTGTATTCCTCCTCCTGTGTCACTCCTGAAAGCAATGGAGACAGTCTATTTGGAATCTTAAAACCAAAACTGATATGGTCTGATGCTTCTACAAGGGATACTGATATCTCTCCTTCTTTATAACTAGTGTGTTTGTGAGATTCTTCAGGGAGCCCCAGTAAGAATAAGCCTGCAACAGAGAAATCATTGGCATAGCTGGGAAAGAGAGAGTTTATGTCACTTCTGCGGTTCCTTTTCGGGAACAAGTCCCAGGCATAATTCAGAGCAGCTTCAGACTCCCTGACCATCTATAACCTCATGGGGATGTTTTAGCAGCTAAGGACAGATGTGGTATAAGCTGCCCAGCCCATAGCTCCCCTTATTCACTTGTTCTCCCTGTTTTGTGAGGGATGTGAGAGTTTGTGAGAATGTATATCAGCTTCTTGTAATAACTTAAAAAGGACTGGGCCTGGCATATTTTATTTGTGCCTTTTTTTTTTTTTACTGGAAATAAACAGAATAAAGTGAAAATCCATCTTGTGTGTTTGGCTTTCTGTGGCCTCTGTTTCTTTCAGAAGTGAAACCAATGGTCTCGAACTCTTAAAACATACTGTGAGAAGAGCATCAAATAGCCTATAGTGAATTACTGGTAAAAAAGTCTGAAAACTGTATTTTTGTGTATAGTCTTTAGTTGTCAAGATGATAGATATTAAAGAGGGAGTAAAAACAGGACACTTGAATCTAGAATAATTTGGGTAACTGAGGATTTATGCTTTATTGCTATCTGTGATTATAATTTCATGTTTGAATGGGTGCCATTTGGCTTTCTCCTCTAAGTTTGTAGAGATGGTCTATTTGCTCGAAATGACCAATATGCCTCTTGTACGATATCTCTTCTTTAGCTGTTGACTGTTATTATTAAACAAGTTGGACAGTCATTTTCTGTCTCAAAAGGCTCCCAGAAAGGCAGATAAAGAGACATTGTGATCTGTTTGCAATTGCATATTGCATGAGGAGTGGAGAGTTTATGCTGAACTTCAGTGAAAGATGACTTCATCAGGCCATTATTATACCCATTAGAACCGTTTCCAAATACCTATTACTAGAGAAAGTTTTTCTGGACTACTTATATCTCACCTATGGACATGTATTGACATATATTCAGGTATGGTTGGCAAGCTAAGAACTTAGCTTTTCTTTAAAAACTGGCATGTATGTTGGGAATTCTTGTCGCAGTGGGAGAACTCGAGCACTCAATATGAGCGATCAGCAAGCTTCGTTTATTGATCAGCGTTCAGCATACTTATACAGTTCTTAATGAGATCATACATATTCTGTAACCTAACTAATTAATTGGTCACTATCCTAAACGTCAACCCCTCCCCTAGTTCCTCATTCTTGGTTGCTTACTCCCTTAAGTTCCCATGCCTTAGCTGACCGTAAGCATCCTGTTATCGTATAACAGCTGCAGTCAAGGACAGCGTGTCCTTACCACCTTAGCACTTCAGACTAACAGAGTCCGATGTTTCCCAAAATCCTGGTCAGCCATCTACAGTATGTCTATGTGACCCTTGTCAGCTAACCAATCCTCGACAAATTCTAGTCCTAATTACAATTTCTGTGAGAAGCTTGAAAATTTGGGCCCCGGAATCTTAATCAGATAACATAATGCTTACTTCATTTGTTCCGGTAACTGTCTGTAGAGATCTGTCACTTGTGTCACATCTCACTAGGTTATTGAGAATGGAGGTAACAGTCTGGGAACATCAGCAGCATGTGCCTGGCATCTGTGATTGTCCCACAATCTGTTGGACAGACAGAAAAAGTGTTGCTTTGAGCTGCGTTTTCTGAGATATTTTACATGCTTCACCTGTCTGTTGTTATGCAGGAGGACTAAGCATAAGCAATCTGAAAGAATTCCTCAGTACAAAGGGACTCCTGTGCTTCTGTGTAGGTTCACTCCTGAATCAGCTACAGGAAAAACACTGAACTGTTCCTATATGTGAATCTTGGGGCAGAGGTTGCAATCCTATTTTACAAATGATAAATATAGTAAATGAAACATTATTTTAAAAAATAATAGCAAGGTATCATTAGCAAGTTAGCCAGTTCCAAATCTTGAATATTGACTTGCAGAACTTTGCTTTTATCCTGTAGTTCTTAATTGCAGAACTTAAGAGTATCCGGAGGCAAAATTTTGAATGAATAAAGCCATGGTTCAGCATAAAAATGTTTTAAGGGGTGCAAAGTGTTCTCACTGTAAAATCAATATCGATTTTTATTGATGTTAATAACAGCTGTGTTGGTAAGTTAAGGGCTAAGCAGACTGAGTGAATAGGAGCAACTCTGAATCTGATTTGAGAGCCAGAATAAATAAGCACTTTGAGTAGAGGAGATCTTAATACCCTCAGGACATGAAGAGGGTAAGGGACAATTTCTTAATTCTTTTGCTAAACTTACATCTACTCGTGCAATCCACTTGCTCCTGGAGACATTGCTTAGGCATTGATATTTATCTGGTTTTGTTTCTGATGTGTCATTTATGACAACACTTAAATAAAGTTGGTAGGAGAATAGATGCTTTTTTTTTTTTTCTCTTATGGTTATACTACTGGGGTCAACTGGTTATCAAATATCACAGAACAATTTCAGAAAGCCCTTAAATACAGTTATTTAAATTGTTTTAGCTGTTGCATCTGCAGGTACATAACTTTTTCCAGTGGCGTAGCCATATTTTGAAAGATAGTGAAAGTTAATTCTTGATTTCATTGCGGAGTATTTAAAATTACAGTTAGTACTTTTAATGAAGCCTGCTCCTTTGATTAACTTTGGTACTGACTGGAGTTTAAGTGTGATTACACTGCCAGAAAGAAAAGTTCTTGACTCTACATGCTTCCTTTTTATTTCTACAGCGTTAGAGAAATGGTTCAATTACTGAAAATACCAGGACAACTGCTAACCTATATTCAGATCTTTGCTCTTCTATCCTGCACATTTTTCTGTTAAAGGATTTTGTTGAGTCACTTATTGCATTGAGTTCAATAAACTGATTATACTTTATTGTTAATTTGGGCTCATATTTACAAAATTCCTATAGAAACAGTTTTTTGGTAGATATTGCTCAGGAATATTATGTACATAAGCATCAGTAATTACTTTAATTAGTTAGCAATACATGACTGACCACGGTAGTGGAAGGGCTGTCTCTTGGTCTATCTCTTGTAGTCTTTAAGAGGTATACAGGCAAACAAGAGCTCCTGGCTGACAGACTGTGAGCTGTATGAATGGAGAAGGAATGTTAAAGACAAGAAAACAATTTCTGGTCCCATTATAACATTAATGCCTCTTTGAGGATTTTAGTCTGAAAAATTATTCTACATTACCTTTAGTATTCAATAAATTAAAATTAGATTTTGATTGCTAATACAGAAATTTTACAAAACCTGTAGATTCCAAATTTCGTAAGCTCCTGCAATGGCCCAGACTCCCAAGCCGTAGAAGAAAGCACTCTATTTCTCTCATAGAGCAGTTTCTTGGCAACTGCTGATAAACACATATTGCTTGTTAGGAAATCTGTCTTCCTTTTTCTTTTTCTTATTTTAGATGTAATCTGGAATGAAAACCAAAACTGTCATCATACAGTCTCCAAAGATAACAAATAATACAATATTTATAATATAACTTAGGAGGTAATATTAGATTAAGCCTTCAGGCTTAGCCATATTGAAACAAAAGGTGTAATGTAAGTTTTCCAACTCCAAGCGACAATGGCAAAAAAAAAATTCAGCCTGCAGGCATTGCCTCCCTCCTGCCTATTTGCTCCTGCATGAGAAAAGAAGCTGCTGATACATGGCAATATGAAACTCTAAGATAGCTTTGGATCCCCATCTCATATCCTTGTAGATTTAATAAGCAGAGAAAAGAAGTGTGATTTCTTACTTGTCTGAATAAAGATAGGGCACTACCCTTTATGAGAGCTAGAACTAGCTGAATGGAAACTTAAAGTCAAAATGAAAAGTTCATGAACCTTCACCATCCTCTTGTTAAGCTGGAAGACATTAGCACCATCAACTCCAACCTATGGATGTTGGCAGACATATTTAAAAAGAGAGAGAAGCTGATATTTGAGCCAAATGGCAATGCCCAATAAAAACTATGTCGTATAGACACCAATCACAAATACAGATTCTAGGATATTGTTTCATAATCAGATATGTTAGCAAAAGAAAAACAGCAGACAAGGAAAGACGCAGGCAGATGCCGAGGAAGACCTTGGAGGCAGAACACCTTGGGGCGGAGAACTGAGTGGAAGATCAGGTTGGGAAATGTGCGCAAAGAGAGGATTAGCTCTTATTCTGCTGATTTTGCATTAATTCTTCATAAGTGTGGCTGTCTGGAACAACATATTCTGAATATTATCAGTTCCTCCCTTTGGCAGAAACGTCCCCACAGGTTCCTAAATGTTGGACAATTTTAGCTACTGTTTTAGTCATTGGGGGAGTTTCAACCAAGTTGAGCGTCTTAATGCCATTAATTAAATTTCACTATAATTTTATGTTAGTGATTTTGTGCTCTAATTAAAGGAACTTGATACAGGAACTGGTAGAATTATGTTTTCCATGTTCTGGAAAATACTTTTTCTGTATTCTAAAGTAATGAATATATTAACCAAACCCATAAGCCACCTCTTTGCTGCTACATTACAATTAGATATATTACAATACATTAGATATTTTAAAATGTGGCAAAATATAGATTTAAACTTTGAAAAATAAGGCTTAAACAGCTAAGTAATTATTGATGAATAGTACTTTGTAAAAATCCTAAATACACTGTTCTAGATGGAGCCAAACTGAAAATTTTATTTGGGTAAATCATGAATTAACTATGAAATAAAGTCTATAAGCATTTGAACTGTATTTTCTTACTGATAATTAATCTTGAAGAATTATGTAAAACTGAGGAAACAGCAAAAGATCTTCTTAGTAAACCAGGATTTTCTAGGAGAACCTTTGCTCTCTGACAAAGCTTTCCCGTACAACTATTTTCATCATTTTTTAAAGGGTAGATTGTGCTTTCATCCTGAAGTACAACTTAATGCAAATTGTCACCAAGACAAGTGACTTAATTACAGGTGGGTAATTCTATCGTGCAACAATATTTTTTTGGGGGGAAAAAAGCTTTAAATCCAAAAAAAGTGAAAAATCATGTTATGGCACTGTAGCAAGAACATATAATTAATAAAACTGTGGAGTAAAATAGTCACCTACAGCCCTTAAACCAAATAAATTCCACACAAGCAGGAAAAATTCTGCAGGAAAATAATGTTAAAAATAGTAATTATTTTAAATGTACTTAGTGTTCCTCCAGTTCCTTTGTTTAATGAATACATTTCAAACATCAGTGGCATACTCAAAGATTGACTTGAAGTCTCTCCTTGTGTTGCTTCATAGTTAATGGCAAACAGGACTTTTTTCCCAAGCTCTATATTACTTATTTTTTAACTAGCTAAATAAATAGCTGGTATAGTTTAACTGTGCAGTTTCACATTCTTTTTCAGCAATGATGTTCAAAGAGTTTCTGTCCGCAAATAGTTTTTCCTGAGCCGCACCTGCCTCTCTAGTTTTGACACAAGTCTTTTCAAAGAAGTGCAGGAATATAGGTGAGGGACCAGGTTCAGCATAAGATATTGCTCTGCTTTTTTCTACCTTTTCAGTGCTATTTTAAATTGAAATCCAGTTCCTTGTACCAGTTACTGTGTGTCCCTACTAACAGTCATGTCAGCACAAGGGAAAGGACGGGGCAGGGCAGGGATGAGGGCTGGGAGCAGGGGGAGAGGGAGATCCTTACACTGAAATTGCCACCAAAATCACTAGAGGTTATAGCTGCATAGCATCTAAAGCAGAAAAAAGACTTGGCACCAGAAATTTAGTTTAAAAAGACAAAAAAAGAAGAAATCAGTGATTAATTCACTAGAAGTACAGTAAGATGCAAACAGCTCACATCAATGCACTTGTTACCCACTTTTTGACACAGCATAAAATAAGAGATTAAATGTTTCCCTAGATATATTATCTGGTGGTGTGTGTGTGTGAGAACACACATATGCAAGCAGGCACATGTGCAAGTCTCTTTTTTTTTTCCCTGCTGGTTATGGTGCTTGGCATGGGAACTGAGCAGAGAGGCCTGCAAGCAGGAGGTGGAGGTGGCTGCTAACCTGTAAGATACTACTGAATCTGTTCTTGGCAACAACAGTCAGAAAAGGAGACTGCTAGAAACAAGGGCTTGGTGTGGATTTGATTTAAGACCTGTATCTGGATAATAAAACTGAGAAAAATATATTAATTTGGGGGAATGGAATTGTGACAAGTTCTGTCAACTTTGATTCTATCTGTATAATTTTTTGAGATCGTGTTTTCAAACAGGGATGTAAGCTTGTAAAGTAGCCTAACTTCCTGTCCTTCTGTAGTCTGCATAGTACAAGCAGCTGCTCAGAAACACCAAGATCTCACTCTTGATTTCCCAAACTGGAACTGGAAATATTTAGATTTTAATTATTATTTTCTGTGGGTTCATATGACAACCTGATATGATTTCTACATTAATGTCTTCCTCAAGTTTTAATTATGTGCCATTTATTTAAGGTTATATTCATTTATTTCTAAGTCTTGAAAGTAAGAAGTTAATTTAATTGGTTTTCAAGGAGATGTTCAGTTCATTTGCTATTTTCACAAGGCATGTATCATCTCCCATTTAATTATTTTTGTTTGAGCACAAAAATTATTGTCTGTTTTCTGTGGTAGCTCCTATCCTTCTCTTATAGCTGCATGAGTGACTGCTGTAACCTTGTCTGGAGGACGCTTTTTTAGTATCAGTAGATTTGTCTTTAAATTTCTATGTGAGGTTGTGTGAATATAGAAGGGAACAGAAATCCAACCTATACTTTAAGTGCTATTATTTATTTTAAAAATAATTTATTTGACAAGTCATAGGCTTGGCTAGATCCTGCATGAATGCTCATGTGAGAAACACCTCTTCTTAGCTTGGCTCCCAGCATCCCTGGATGCACCAGGTGTCCTTTGGAAGATGTGTCCCACGCCGGCCTGGGCAGCTGCCCTGCCTGATGGAGACGTGCAAGCAGCAGCTCTTCCAAAACAGCCAGGTGCCCACTGTGATCCCAAAGCCTACTCGGACTTTCTCTACCCGCTACTTACCCCTCTGAACCTCCCAGCTCTGCCCTGTCTGTTCTGTACTTTGGCAACGTGTGCCAGGAGTAGTGGCCATCTGCACTGACCCGGTTCTTCTTGATACTAACTGAGCAAGGGACGATTCCTGTGAGCTGCTGAGTTTGTGGTAACTGTGAAAGAGTTCTTAACTGGAAGAGTCGGGTGACCGTAAGCAGCTTTGATGGAGTAAATCACTGGTGAGGCAACAGCTACTTGAGGATATGTGAACCAGCCCTGGGTGTGCTGTGTAGGGGCTGGGGCTGCAGGTTGTTTGTTCTCACTTTCCGTGTGGGCTAAACAGGTGGGCAGCCTCATAGGGGTGATGCGAAACCTATTGATGGATTCACAAAATAAGCTTTTCTCACAGATGCCTTCCACAGTGCAACTGTATTATTTCTGCTGCCCACTGGCCTTAGTGAGGAATTTTCTAATTGCTTTTCATCTTAAGCAGCCCTGTACTGCTCTAGAAATTTCCTCATCAGTTTTGCTGGATGCTTTAATCACATTTACACTACCTCTGCAGTCTCAGCAACACTATACTATCTTACATGAAGTCTATTAGCCCTGTTTCAGTTCTTGTTTATTGTCATGTTAATTATGTTTTCCAGAACTATACATCTTTTCAATAATACACTAGATTTTCCATGTGTCAGCTCTCTGGACAAAGAACCCCATTTGATTAGCTTAGTCTTTTCTTTATTCAACAGCCACTCTTTTTTTTTTTTCTTTTTTTTTTCTGATTTCCAAACTGGCAAAAAATAAATGGGTTCAGAAGCATTGCACTGAAGTCCATCAGTGTTGCATTCGGAGTTGAATGAGTGAAGACAGACTTTATAATTCCTAGACAGAGGGACAAGGTAGAAAGTAGCTGATAAATCGCTGTTATTGTGCTCTTTTTAGCCACAGAAGACAGAAATGATTTTCTCTAAATGTACTGCTATTGTTATTAAGCTATTTAAAAAACAGAATATTTTCTCCCAAGTTTGAGATGATACCTTCTCTTGGGTTATCATTTTATGTGCTTATGTATGTATGAACTGCAGGTGACTTCAATAAATCCATTTTTCTTGTCATTAATATTAGAAGATTTCCAACTTCCACTTGCATGCTTTATTTATGATCAAGTTCTTGCAATCAGAAATGTGATCTTTAATAAAATGAAATGTATGTGTCTGATGGTAAGAAGCATTAATCATGCAGAAAGCAACTAATACACATTTATTTCTTTTTGCCATATTATCACATTGTATTTCTATAGGTTAATAATGATTCATAAGTAATATGCAAACATTTTCAAAGTTGTACTTTCCTTTAATGCACTATGAGTCCAAATGAACAAAAGTATGTTCAGTTCCCTCTCCTATTGAGAGAGCAGAGCAATCCAATGTCCCTTTACCTCTGCTTTGCTTCTAGGTATTTCTATTATCTTGCATGTTGTGGATACCAAACTGATAAACCTGCAGTTCTTTAGAGGATATATTTTAAACATCAGTTACACAGTGAAGTGATTCCAATTTTCCATAACATTACTGAGAGTTAGCCCATTCTTTGTAATAATCATTAGTGCTGTCTTGAATGCATATAAATGATTGGTATTGATATTTCATTTATTTACATTATTCCATCATGTTTAAAACCCACCTCCTGCAAAACAACTAATCTGCAATTTTGTTAATATTCTGCTTATGGCAACTTGGGATATTTATTTAGCAGTAAACTCATTTTAAAGCTCATTCTTTTGGTAAAGAACATTTTCAGACCCCCAACGTTTCTATTGAGTGAACTGTACTGTATTTAGGTCATACAAACATGAATTACATAAATGAAAAAATTGTATTCATGGCAGAGCTGTAACAGCCAAGAAGGTGTGAATGAAAAATGACTGAAAAAATTCTTCGAATAGTTGCATTAATTTCTACAGGAATTAATTGCAGTTATCATTCTATCCCTTTTGTGGTCGCTGTCATCAAGAGCCAGTAATCAGTTGAATCTCACAGGCCCATGCATAAATGTAAAGTGACCTGCACAATCTTCTGTCCTAGGCTCAATTTGGCACTGCTGTGCACAGCTGACTGGGGTTGGCCATTCGGGAAGCAGAAAAAGTGTAACAGGCTCAGTCACGTCTAGGCAGTGCAGCTCAGCCCTCCGATGCTGAGCAGTTTGTGTTACCTAAACAGATGAAAAAATGAAAACCAGATGAAGAACTGCTGTGTGTCTCTGATGGAGCGTTGTCAGGCAGACACAAAGGCTTTCAGTGCTGGATGTGTGTGCCAGCCGCTGGCTGGGTAAAACCACCTCTTAGTCCTGCTTGTACCCCTGCTCATGCATGTGCCGCACACACTCTGTCATCA
The DNA here is from genome assembly GCF_000700745.2 of Antrostomus carolinensis. Classification (NCBI taxonomy): domain Eukaryota; kingdom Metazoa; phylum Chordata; class Aves; order Caprimulgiformes; family Caprimulgidae; genus Antrostomus; species Antrostomus carolinensis. The sequence goes on from NW_010303538.1 coordinate 63,376, forward strand.
CCTGGATGTTGGATAAAGCTGCAGAAGCATGAGGTAACCCTGGTGCTGGAGACCCCGTGGGGCTTTGGCACAAGATTGGTTTTAGTGTGATCGTTTTTTACGATCAACGCTGAAGTCTTCTGAGTATGGCCAGAACTTTAGGCACAGGTAAGCCTGAAAGCTTAGGTGCCCTGAGGTTTTGATGACTGGGAGATTGTGTGTAGATGTGTACAACTGAGGATCTAAATTTTGAAGTTGGATGCCTACAATGGCAACTGGATCCTATATCCACCTGAATCCCATCCTGAGCCCTCAGTAGTTGGAACATTGTTTCCATGGGAATAGCCCCAAGGACAAGATCCTTAATCGTTGTAAATTGGCAGAGTACCACTGAGTGTATTGAAGGTCACATAATTTACACTACAAGAGGATTTTGCTCTCTGTCTTGGAGTCTTCTGTAGTTAAATCAGCAAGTAGCAGGTATTAAGAGGCAGATCATTATGGAGGAGCCATATCCTCCCATGTTCTCTCTCTGGGTGGTCTTACTCTTGTTCTTTCATGATTTCTGTAGTTGTACCAATGCAGAATAGAGGCCACTGCCACTTAGAAAATAAGTTAGGTTTTTAGACTGAAGCTAAACAACAGAAATTCTGTCTGATGAGACTCCTCTCTGGGCTGGGCACAGTGTGTGTGGGAGAAAGGATTTGCAGAGCTATGCGGCTGGCCAGGGAGAATATCTGTGCAATACAAGGATCTTTCTCTTCCCTTCTTTTTATTTCTCCCTTCCCCACATTTATTTTCTTCAGCTCCTCCTTTCTTGCGTAGTTAAAGGACTATTCCTATTCAGCAGCCTATTAAAGATCCATTCAGGACTGTCACTTAGTGAAATACAGAACTGCAGACATAGCAGGACAAGCTGAATAACTGATGGTTGAAAGGCACTATTTGGCAGTGCTAATTGTACACAGAGTATTGCCCAACTGCACTGCTCTATTTAATGACTTGTCAGTGTTATGTATTTTATAACCCTTTGTTAGCCTTGAAAATTTGCTTAGGCTGATACCCAAAACTCAAAGTTGGTGCCACAATTTTAATTGAAGTATGAAAATATTACAAACCCCTGCTTCCTCTCAATAGCGACTGTGGTAAATTCCCTGCAATTAAGAAAACTCCCAAGTGGTCTTCTCAAAATTCTGCTGCATATTGCTTCAAATTATGGACCAGAAGTTTTGCATGATTTTATGCAGTAGATGTACTCTCAGGGGAAGGACTCTGGTGAAGTAACTAGTTAACTTTGGAGAAAATCCCATAAAACTTTCCCATCATTTTCCTGTCTTTCGATACTAATTTACAATAATAATAGCAAGTAAATTCAAACGTGTTGAGGAGGGGGTTAGAAACAGCCCTGGTTTGAAACTGTTCAGACATAAGCAAAAAACTTAAGAGTGAGTTTTTCCATGCCTTGAACACAAGACATTGCTTGCATTTTGCAAGTGAGGCTACTGTTGTGTTTTAAGTGACACTTTGCTTCTGCCATCAGTATCTATCTTCTATGGCATATTCAGCTGCCAATGGACTTCAGTGGGAATTTGGCACATCATGCCTGCATTTATACATTTCTCCTCCAACTAGAACTTAATAATTACTAGATTCCCAGCAGGTGAGTTTAGTGTAGAAATTTACCCATGTTTTTGTACTCTGTGGCTTTTAGAATTGGTATACAATAACCCAAATAAGGCACTTACTAGAGAGGTAGCACTGAGATATACTGATTATACTGATACAACTACAGTGATATAATTATACCAGTATAGCAATATGAGTAAATTTTCTTGTTTAAACAAGCCTCAAGTCAAACTCTTAACTTTATTAAATTGTATTTTTGCATTATGAATAACAATAGCATGCAGGGTTTTAGATATTAGAAATATTTAGTCTGTCCACAGGGGGCCAGAACAGGATTATATCCTCAGAGTGTATTAGTTCTTTGTTTCTTCTAATTTTAGATGTCTCAGGAGAACGAAGCGTTCGCCATTTCCATAGAGACACTATTTCACAGCCCATAGATCTTTCTGTCAGGAACATTCACCTTACAGTCTCTCAAATTTTTCCTTTTATGCAAGTTTGGTAGCGTTTTTAACTCCCCTGAATAGCTTTGTATGAGAGAAGTGAAAGGGGAGGGATTAGAGAGAGAAACACAAAAGCAGTGGAGTCTGAGGAAAGCTCTAAATTATTTCCTCATTTAAAAAAAAAAGTCACAGCACCACAGATTGAATGTTGCTCTCGTCAGCACCTTTAACAGTTTGAATGCTGCTGTGATAAACATAAACTTAAAAAGATATTAATGTAAAATGAGGCAGGAATTTTACAAAAATAAGAGAAATTTCTTCCAGAGATAAGAGTAAGATATCTCTTTGATTCATTCTACTTAGATTTCCTCGCATAACCTATCTGCCTTAAACCTCAAGGCATTTGTGCTGGTTTATAGACAGAGAGACCTTGCAATGAAATGGAGAAGTGGGAGTTAACTTTAAAAACATACTGGCTTTCTCCCAAGCAGTGAGTGCTGACAAGTATAACCATATTACTAAAATCACATCAGCAATGTGATATATTAAATAAAAACATGATCGTCTACAGCCAAAGTAGTTTGTATTTTGTCCATGAAAAAGCATCATGTTACATCAATCTGTCCAAAAAATGGGGCACATCAGAAAACAATGTTAAGAAGGCTTTTAAAACACATCATTGAGATTACAGCACCTTTAAAAATAAACAGCACTGAATACCAACACAGGTAAAATGTCATTGTGAAACCCAGATCTGAAATTCAACGGCATGCTTTATAGCTTTCCAGTGTGTGATAAAATCTGTTCACCAGATGTACTATCTGTCTCCTGTGTAGCATACTTGAGCATCATCTAGGCCTGAGGCCCATTTATTTCATGTAATTGCCTTCCCTGTGCACACCTTAGGGCACCCTAATTCTCCATTTTATTTCAGGCACTGTACAGGGTACCATCTGGTACTGTTAAGCTCATCTCATTTTATTGCACTATTGCAGTGGCTATATCCAGCCCTATAGCATTCTTTCAATGAAGAGAGTTCAGTTACTGCCAGCTATTTATTTTTGCCAGAAATAAAGTAGTTTTTAACTATATACATGCAGAGTTCACATGTACATCAGTCTCACCTGAAACACAGATCTCTACTTTTCACCCCATGTGGTTAAAAATAAATAAGTAAATGGTGACTTGCTGATTCAGGTACAGCAGCAGAGCTGGGTTGGTGTTCTCTTCTGTTAAGAGCAGGAGATCTAAATTCTTCTTACTCCTCCAAGTAATGATGTCTTTTTAGTATCTGATTTTTATTATTTCTATTAAAATGAGCAAAAAATATTATATCACACCTTAAAAAGGCACCTTACAGGAATAGCTTGATATTTAAAGGTAGCAATATACCTCTCAACTGTACTTCATTACAAAGTTCGTTTGCTATTTTTAGCCCAAATTCACTTCTGTACATCACATTAGTTCCTGCTGTTATCTTCTTGTTTATTCTTGGAAATTATTGCCATTAAAAACATCGAACTTGAAACTGAGATAATAGAAAACTTCATCCATTTCTAGGCTTGTCTTCATTGTCTGCCATTTTAAATAATCTCCTTCCTTTTGAGTCTTTGTCACATATTTTAATGGCCTGATTTTCTTTAAACTCCCTTGTGTGCGAGCAATTTTGTGCTCTTCATTATTGCTACTTAGATGTCTAACTAGCCATTAAAAACATCGAACTTGAAACTGAGATAATAGAAAACTTCATCCATTTCTAGGCTTGTCTTCATTGTCTGCCATTTTAAATAATCTCCTTCCTTTTGAGTCTTTGTCACATATTTTAATGGCCTGATTTTCTTTAAACTCCCTTGTGTGCGAGCAATTTTGTGCTCTTCATTATTGCTACTTAGATGTCTAACTACCTACTTGTGCCTACAAATGAGGGAGTTGGAAGTCTGAGTGCCATTAATTGCTCCCACAGTTTTCATGTGCAAAAAGGGAGCCTGGGTTTTCCAACTCTGAGTTTTGCTGGCAATAGGTTTGAAGCACATCAAGTCTGAGAGTGCAACACTGTTGTCTGCTGTAGAGCCAAATTCTACTTTCCTGTAAACTCTGCTGACTTCAAAATAGCTGCATGCTGGTAAGGCGGACCAGAATTACCCTCATTGCTGCAGCTTTACCACTGCTGGAGACGAAAAAAACACCTTTGCTAAATTGTGGTGGAAGCACATTTGGCTCTAAGTCAGATGCCCTACAACAAAACACACAAGTTTCAGTGTTTCTTAGATGTGTGAAATAGATCCTGTTCCTGATGTCAACAGCAGCATGAATGAAAACAATGAACTATTTTTCTTCCCTAGGCTTTTAAAAAACTGTTTAAGTCACATTTTCATTGCATCCCATTCCCCTAGTGCTTTCTCCATAGGCAACATCAGGACGAGATTAAGGTTATTTGGATGCAACATCACACCTTCCCTTCTCCCTCCACCTCTAATTCTCTGTCTCTTCTTTGGAGTGGTAGTTGGACAGGATATCATCTTTTTAAGAAGTATGTGTAGGTGTCACTTGGGAGCAATAGTTATGTTAGGCAATGCTTCCAGATGGAGCTCAGGCAGTGTAGATTCACCCAGTCATCACAGTGGGGGGTGGCATCTGTCCTTTCTCACCCTGAGCAATAGCAGAGGTTCCCTTCTATTGAAAGACAGAAATATCCCACTTCTTTCAAGTACAGTTCCAGACTTTGTGCAAACTCTGGCTGATGGCATTTCCCCAGTGCCACTCAGTGCGCGTGTCACTCTTCTCAGCTGTGAAAATGTGGATGAAACACTGATGTGACTGAATGCTTCCAGTAGCTGGGCAGTGTCTGTCTTAATCCATCCCCAAACAAGGCACCTGACGAAAGAAACCTGGGAAGGCTTTGAAAGTGTTGATTTTAGATAGGTATTTAAATTACTCACCTGCCATTCCCAGTGTTGGAAATTACTCTGTTCCTGTAGTCCGCTGCATATGACAAGAAGATGACAGCGGGCCTCCTCAGAAAATGGCTTGGCACAGCTCTGATGAGCAGCACAAACAAATTCATCATAAAAAAACAATCACTGTTGAAATGCATTCTCCCCTTTCTCCTGACTTTCTCATTCATTGATTACTCATAGCCACAGCATGGCATTCATAGCTGTGTCTGAAAAACCTTCCTTCTGGATAAATAAATTATAACACAATGAAATTTTAAAAAGGTGGAATTATATTCCTTTGTGTGACTTCTGTATGTTTTGTATTCACTAGCAATGACAAATGTAGGTAGATTCACCTGGATTAGCTGTCTGTTTTGATATAAAGGGCAGGTGAGTAAAAAGACTAACTCTATCATTCTTTGTTCTAGGAAGAGTTTGTTTTATTGTTTTCAGTCTTAGCTGAAATCAGGAGTACTGGATTGTGACTAGACAAGCTGTGATTCTTAGCAGCCATACAAAGTACATTTTTCTGATTGTCTATAAATCAGTAGAAAACTCCAGTGAAAAAAATAGGTTGATATTTATTTGCCTGGAGACTTCCACCTCCTTTAATTTACAAGCCACTTCATTCTGTAAAAATGTTAATGATAATCTTAGTATGAGGACTGATTTCTTCCCTTCACCCCATCAGACAGAACATCCCAATAATTCCAGATACACTCATCTGCAAAGAGCTAAGTGTCTCAACAAGCCAACATAGGCCTTAGAGGAGTCAGAGCTCAGAAATTCTGGTAGAAAACTGAGTTCTAAGGTTTTCCATATACCAAGGAACAATGCTTTAAGGAAGGGAAGAGAACTTCAGAGCTGGCAAGGTGCAATGGACAGGTGTGGGTGCAGCAGGATACCAGACAGTATCTGTTGAAGGACTGGAGCCTTAAATATAATTAAGACTGTTAATTTGGCATAGCAAAAAGAAAACCCATAGATTTTTATTGATAAAAATGCAAATGTGATAATTTGAGCTAAAAGGGGGAATGTAATGGCACTCACTCATTCCTATTAAATTTATTTTCCATTAGCAAAATGCTAATTAACCATTAATCATTTGATAATGTACGTGTAGCAAAAGCAGCTCAAAAGTCAAATTGTCTAAATAAATATCACAGTAGCAAGTCAAGGTGAAAAATACCATGTTTCTTTATAAAGAAGAAAAGTAGAAAACCTTGTTTCCCTTTGCAGAAATGATAGCTGTGGCAGACATACAGCCTTAGTTACGACACCAGAGAGTCACAACTAGCTAGTCAATCTTTCCCTGCAAGAGGCTGCAGTTAAATGGAAGCAACACTAAACCAGACTTACCTGTCTCTGCAATCAGACTGGGAAGAAACTGTCTTGGGATTCACAGGACAGTGGAATTTGAAAGCATCACATTCTTGCAGAGGTTCCCTCTGAACCCAAAGGATTGGCTTCCCAGCGCTCGTGACTTCTACTCTGAGCTAATTTCTGCTCCACTCCCATTGCACATTTTTGCATGCATAGGCCCCTGGAGAGCTGTGCAGCCAGACCTGCCGGCATTTCCTGTTTATTTCAGTCTCTGATGTGATATTGGAAGCAACATCTCAGCCTGGAAGTATATTAAATGAAGTGTGCATACAAATTACCAGCAAACCATCTTTTCCATTTTACAGAAGGTTCTTGTTCAATTGGTTCATTTTGCAAGACTTAATTCTGTGGGATAGGCTGGGCTTTTTTCCCATTATAAAAAAATCCCTAATAACCAGTCTCACATCTGAGACAGTGAAGATTAAAATCAACTATTGTGTAGTATATGAGAAGTAACTATTTTTCATAGGCTTTTTACCACACGTTTGGGATTATGATTTCATATTATGCAAATGCATTTTATGAAACCAGAAATGTGTACTATTGTTGACACACATTTGCAGCCTAGCATGTGAAGTCTCCAAAAGAGCCATTCTGGGGTCTTTTCTCATTGTGTATTATGACTAATAAACAAAACGTAGTTAGACTATTTTGTATTACAGAACAATAATAATAAAAATTGCACCCTGTCGTTAGTATACATCAGCAGCCTGTATCCTGGTAGCTCAGAAAGACATCTCAGTGTGAATACAAATTAAACAAAGAGCAAAAGTTGTCTAATTCATAGCAGGAGCAGGGACTGTTTGGGACAGCTCTGTTTGTTGTACTTGGAGGGAGGGATGGTAGTCAAAATTCTACTTGTTCTTCATTTCTTTCAGCTTCACAATGGCATTAGCTTTGTCACTGGAGTCACTGGCTGCCTGCTCCAGTGTTCCTGTGGCTCGCAGCCATATTTTACAAGTTATTATAATAAGCCTCAAAATAGCTGTTCTTATATTTGTTTTCTAAAGAACTGCAAAGAAGCAATTGGTGTTTGAGCAGCCTAGCTGCTCCTGCAATGCCTCGCCCAGGACGCTAATCTACTGACAACAGCAAATGCGATGGTTAAGTTGATGAGGCCATTAAGACATGCAGTCACAATTATGTATTAGTTCTTCTTAAATTAGTAATGAAAAAAGGAAGTAATTTAGTTGATTTCCCTCTTCAGCCTGATTTTTGTAGTTTAGGTGCAAAAAAATCCCGGTCAAAGTTTCTGAAAATATCTGTATCAACACTGTCTTGAGACTTACAGGTGTACGCCCATTTCCACTTATTTCACGGCCCTCAGACCCATGCAGAGTGTCCATTTTCCTTTATGCAGTGTGCAGAGTCACACTGGCTACTTTTATTCTGCTGTAATGTACAGAAACGCATCTCCTTACCTCTTAACGTTTTACCCTTGCTTCCATGGGATCGTAGCTTATCAGCCACAAATCTGTGCCATATTAATAAAACCAGTACTTATGTAGTGTCACTACTGGTGTTTCTGCTATCCCAGAATGATATCTGGGGCCTTTTATGTGCTTGCCAAATCTGGAACAAACAAAAACAAAGGGGAAAAATTGAGCTGTTCTGAGGTTCCCTAGATGAAGTCTTTAACGAGGGCACCTTTCCAGGGTGAAAGGAATGGTAATTTTTTTTTTTTTCCTCTTGGCTAAATGTATTCTGGTACAAAATTAGGTCTGGTCTATCTGGTAGAGCTGTTTCCAGTGTAATCTTACCCTTATAAGCTGAAATATTACAAAGGCTTTAAGTGTCTTTTGTAGGTTGAGTTGACCACAGGTTCTGGGTATTATTACTCGAATATAGTTATGTGAGAGTTAATTAGAACTGCTTTATAACTCTTTATCGTAACAATCTTTCTGCTCGCAAAGCTGGAAAAAGATTAACTTAATAGCATGGTTCAGTAGAAAAAGCCGAGGAATGAGCTCTAGAAAAATATTACTTTAATTCAAACATCTGTATTTTGAAGATACCTACAGGTATCAAGTAAAAAGGATTCCATGTCTAGATTGCATTAAAGGCATGATATCTAAACTAGAGGAGGCAAACACTTGAAATTATGTGTTCTGTGTAATGAAAATTGCCTATCTATAAAGCTCTTTTTCTTTTTTTTTTTTTTTCCTACTGCAAAAAATATTTGTAAAGGTAATTTCACCAGACATTTGGAGACTTTGAAGTGCTTTTCTATCCATATGGTACTTTATGAATAGGTAATTTTTATCTGTGCTCTACTCAACTGGATGTTTATAAGCCTGTCTTGTTTCAAAGATGCCCACTAAAAAAATATAATTTCCCCAAAATGACTAACATAAAATGTATTCAGTTACCCTTTAAGTACTTTGCAACTTATTTCCATTTTTCTTCCTCTAATTCTGCCTCCAGTAAAATCCTAAATTTTTCTAATTTGCTGTGCTATTCTAATTAGTCAATTTTCCCTTATTTGTACTAGTAAGCAGTGTTATAACTTTGAGACTGTAAATCATTCGTCCATTAAAAACTCTATTTCCTCATTTTGCAAGTTCGATTCATTTAGAAAAGAAAAACCTTGGTGTGGAACAGAATTATGCAATGTCATGGACACATTAACATTTGGATCAAAATTTTACATTGTGTCAGCCAGTAAACAGTATAAATGGTTCAGATTTGCAATAAATAATTGTCTATTAATACCTTGGCGTGGTGTAGCAAATTAAAGTCTCACTTCAGTAAGCACAGATGTAGGTAAGAGCTGGGGCCTAAGGAGAGCAACTGCCATGCAGCATTAGAATAGGAAGAGAGAGCATCATGAAGCACTACTGTATCTTTCCAGCAATCAGAATAATGTGCACAGATTTAAACAGCAACAGAGAAGCATAGGGGGGAGGCAGGTTGTAAGTGCATTTAAGACTAATAAGGCAAGATTTAGAACCATTTGTTTTAGATGCTCTGGCAGACACTTCCCTTGCAGAAGATTAAGAGAAGCATTTTAAAGTACAGCATTGTGTGCTGCTGCATACAGAGCAGAGCCCGTAATTCAGGGTGATCGGGACATATGATACTCAGGGACCTCCTGGGTCCTTATGTTGGGTCCATTCCTGTGGTAGTCAAACACTTCCAAAAATCTTATCTGCATGCTTCTTATGTTCAACTGCCATATTTTGCAGTTTGCAAGTTGTTGCCAATTGTCCTGAGGTTTTCACAAATTTAATTGCTAACTGAAATTTTGTCAAATTACTTCAATAACTTCCTGACCTGTGGACTGTGAGCAGATGGTCATGAATGCCCAGTATCGGAAATTTAGTTTAGTTTCTCAATGTGGATTATTTCTGTGAATGTTTTAACAAGTAGACATGCCATTACTTCAGTGTGGAAATTCAACACAAATAGAAACATGAAAAGATATTAATTTAAAAATTCAAATATATATGAACAATTAGGTACTAATAATTATTTAGAGAACTACAGTTCATAATATTGTCTCCGCTGTCTCTAGTGGTGTCACTCATGAACCATAATTGTTGTTACTGAAGTTTTGAGCATGTTTTTTCTTTTGTGTTACCAACTCAGCCCATAATCCTGTAACACAATCTAGCTTGTCCATACACTAATGGGAAGGCATTAATCAAAACATTGTTCTCTGTTACATTAACTATAGAGCAATATCTCCTTATTTTGTATTTCTTAATGGTTTCTTTGTCCAAGTCTGTTTAAAAACGCAGCCTCAGTGTGCTGGACTACAACTCTTCCATGGTCTATGCTTGATTGGCTGAGTAATCTTTCTCATTTTCTTTGGCACTTTGTGTTCATGTCCTTGGTATCTGGAGCACGAGTCAGTGGGTTTTTAAGCAAAATACAAGGTCTGTATTTTGTAGGCAAGATGGCTTATTTAAAGTAGATCTGAAGCTGGTCCTGCTAGCTGCACAATACAAGGGCTTAAAAATCTTCCTACAGTGTCTGGCTGTTTACAGATCAAACAAAATTTAATGCTTGCTCTGAGGGAACACAAGAACGATCTGCTTTCTGTATTGCCTCCTGCAGTGGGAATAGTTAAAAGGGATATAAATGTACCCATGAGAGCCGCTGCCTCTGTGCTTGGGAGCTCCTTGGATAGGCTTGAGAGCTTCTTCCTTAGCTCCTCCAACGGTGTTACGGCTCTGCTTCAAACCTCTGAGGCTAGTAATAAAACCCTGAAAATCATCCATCTAACAAAACTCATGTCACTCCTTGAAACATCCAGACCTCTTTAGCTTACCAATGATTTGCTCCATTTGTGCAGCATACTCTGTTGACTTGAGTCCTTGCGTAGTTACTGTGAAATAATGCATGTTATTACATGGTTAACCACACAGTTACTTCACTGGAAGCAATGGTAATTACAGAGTAAATTGTGTTAATCCTCCTGTGCTATTGTCTGGTAACTGTGTAATTAGCTTGGGTCACCTGTGCAAATCAAAGTTGCTTGGTAATTTTTCTCTTCTCCCTTGTAACAATTGCAAGTGAGTTAGAACATTGATGGTATCTCATCAGGGTATGTGGAACCAAACCTGCCAGAGCAATGCATTGCTTTCTATAAGCAACTCCTATTTTTAATGTTAACAGCAGAAAACTGATTACAGGGAGAGAGGTTAAATTTGTATGAACAGCTGTACCTCCATTTTTAGCACCCTCATCAAAATCGAGCTTAATACCACATTGAGCAGTTGCTGTTTAGGGACTTGTGAAATGAATTAAGTGCCCTCAATTCACTCCCATTCTTATGAATTTTAAGCAAGAAAGACACAAGTTTGGTAAAAGAGTGAAAGATCTAGAGCAGGATTTCAAGAAGGCCATGGCTAAGGCATCCCATAGCCATCAAATACAGCTAGAAGCGATGGTCAAGGTAGTATTTGTTCTGTGACCAGAGAATGGTAGTCACCAGAGATGACAAGGTGTGAATTTTTTGTGTAAGCAATAAAGTCTACGTATCCATGGTGTAACATGGAGATAAAAAATGCTAGGAACATGACGTGACATGTTTTTCTTTAATACTGGCCTGAGTTACATGTTAGAATATAAAGAATTAATTACATGATACATAACCGTCAGAGCTCCAGCAATCTGTGAAGCACTATTTAGGTATGCCTTACCTGTGACACTTCTTCTGTTTCCAATATATCACACAGCAAACCCAACATAACAGAAGCACACATATCAATGTGAACAATATCATCCTGGTGCAGAAATTTTCACAGTTAATTAAAAAAATCAAATATAAGCAGTCCAGCTCCTTACTAAACTAATTAAAAATATAAATACAATAAGCCCTGACTGAGCTTTTGACAGGTCATTAAAAATACAAAATTGAGTCAAGTACAAAAACTAGTTTCTGTATATAACAGAGTGAAATCAAATGATAAGGCTGAAGTTAAATTAACACTGGTTTTGTTTCCATTGTTCCTCAGCTGGTGTCAGTGGCTGAATTTACACAGTGCAGTTCTGCAAAGGTAGAGGCCTGGGCAGTTTGCTGTGTGAGGTCAAAGATGCCACTTACTGCTTCCTTCTGGCTTTTAAATCTGCTTCCCTGGCAGCATTACCAGCTGTGTCTGTTTCATGCAGTGCCTTTTTGACCAAAAGTTTTGGTGTAATTTTCAGTCCTCTGAAATTATTTCAGCACTAGACTTACACTCTCACCATTCCAAGTGTATCCTTTAGAAATAACTTCAGTTAGAAGTGGAGCAGGGCTTTTGGTGCATCAGCTTAGAGTTTCCAAGCAGGACTAAGATCTAGCAAGCATTTTCCCTGTATAGACTTCAGTACTGTGCAGTGGGGCTGCACTAGGCTGTCATACTGGCATTCCCTTTGTTTCACACGGGACTCCCAGTCCTGAAGATACCTATGCTGTATGCAGCTTAGTTCATACCTGGGGCTCTTTCCTAGCGCAAAAAAAAACTTCAGTTGGTGAATTCGAATAGATTTGACTTCATAAGGTTAGTTTGGTGCTTAGCTGTAAAATACCATTCTCCCATTATGTTTGCGGTGTGAGGAATTCACTGATATTACTAGAAAAAAAAACAAACAAAACCAAAAAAGTGTGGGTGTAGCCACTTTTAATGTTTTTCCTGTTGGCCTCGATTTATCAACAGCATAATGAATGTCCCGAATACCTTTGAATTTCCGTTGAAACTCTCTTTGAGGGGAGCTTCAGGAATATTTCCTATATTGTCTGGAGAAAAGTGGGGGATACCACTGCACATGAAAATTTTGCTTCCTAGAGTGTTACACCTTTCATTTATGGACATCCAATTTACATTCACTTGTACACAACATCCAAGAACAGCATGTAATATAGTTTCAGGGGCATTGATTTCCAACATAATTTGACCTGCCTGTGAATTGGCACAAGCTTGGTTTTTCAGATCTTGACTTGAGAGAGCTTTTTTTCTGGTGTTAGGAAAGGAGACATGGAATCAAAGCTATGCTTCTTGCATGGGTATAGCAAGAGCCCCTGTGCTGAGCCAAAAGGATGAGTGAGTATCCCAACAAGAGGTTCCCCAAAGGATGTAGGAATTTCTGCCTCAGGGCTTGTCTGCTTCAGAAACCCCTCTGCAGCAAGCAAGAATGTGAAGAGAGCACAGAGTAGTGTAACACCTCTTGGAGAGGCTGCCTGAGGAACTGCTGTGAAGCAGATGAAATGCTGTAGAGTCACATTCTTGGCTTGTTGCTGGTTCCTGCTGTGCAGAAGTGCCCCTGAATCTATGTCCCCAGCACTGACCCTCCCAGCCAGAAGGAGTCAAGACTATTGACATTTGTCCTTGTAGCTGTGGCCCTAAGGATTTGCCTATGCTTGTATGTGCTTCAAAAAGCCAGAGTCCTGCACCAAGCCGTGCCTCAAAAGAAGAGATTAATGCCTAGAAAATATCTTAGTCAAAGGGTTTAGACATGGTTTCATAACTTAGTTAATGGTCTAGTACAGGAGAGGCCTGAGAAAACATGGCAAATAAGTATTAATGCTGGATCCTCCTCATTCTCTATTCTTTTCTACTGCCTCTACATTAGATGGGTCTCCTTTTTATCCCTAGCATTAAGTTTTTATCACTTTACTAAAATACTATAAATCAATAAAATAGGGCAGAAAATTGCTTTCTTACATCATTGCACCAACATATCGCTTGTATGGTCTGGAATGACAATGAGACATCCATCTTTCTGTGGACAAAAATGCCAGTTCCTAGTATAAAATGCCAAGTTGTACATGGCTAAAAAGATTCCAGAGCAAACATTAGCTTCTGCTGAGATGAGAAATGCCTCCTCCACTTTTCTAAATTTTTGAAGATCAAGAGAAAATTCTAATTCTCTAAATACAAATTACTGTTAGGAAATTAATATTTATATTCTGTCCTAGAACTCTTTTCCTAGTCATTCTTCTTCATGATAATATTTGCTTGAATCTCATGCCAAGCTCTATAAAGACCTTTTTTGATTTTTTTTTAATTTTTTTTTAATTTTTAAATATACTCACTAGGGGGAATGCTCATAAAATTCAGCCTCAGCCACAATCTGGACTATGGTCTGCCAAGCTCCACATAAATAAATCATCAAGTCATTTTGGCATCTTCTGGGCCAGGAGGGATATCTTCGGGGTAGATTTAAAGAGACATTGTCCTGTAAAGTGTGTCCTTTGTGGAGAGAATTAAACAGTAGCTTAAAGACTACTTTGAATCTCAGATACTTGAATTTTTGCAGGTAACCAGTGTAACAAAATATAATGAAGGACTTTTCTATTCCAAAATTACAACAGTATTAGTTAGTCTTCCCCGCTGCTGTCCTAGCAGAAATCAAATACCTGAGACTTCAGGGTACTGTGAGCAGGTGATACTGGAGATGCCAATTTTGTGCTAAAATGTCTGCAGAACACACAGCAAGTGGCTATTTGAGAATTTCTCTTAGCAATCTGAATGCTGAGACAGGGGTAAAGCAGCCAAACATTTCTCAGCTTTGCTCTTTCTAAAGCCAATCTAAACACTGAGACACCAGACCATTCCAGCTCTGGAAGAACACGCTGGAGTTGGCCTGACAACACATTAGCCTGTCAGCTGGTGGCACCTCTTCCTTCTCCCCCTCCCTTAAACCCTGGGGGGACAAAACCTGGGGTAAGGTGAAGAGAGCAACAGCCTCCTGCAAGGGCCCCAGGGGTGGCCAGTCAGGCAGGAGCATTGCAAAGGACGTGCCCTGCAGCCCAGGCTCAGAGCTGAGTGCTGGTTGTGGGACCTCCACGCTGGCTGGGAATGATCTCTGCAGCCAGCTGTGAAATGGAGCTTTGTTCACCTACCCCTTGTGGTGGGCATCTAAAACAAGAACATGTAAATCAGATAATAATCAAGAGAAAGCAAGCTGTAGCTGGTTTGTCAAGAGGAGACCTTCAACCACAGTCCTGTCTGCCATTCACAGGTCACTGAAATCAATGGAGTTGTGCCTGCAATTAAGCCATGGGGAATCTGGATCCTTTTGTTCAGACTGTGGGAAGTTACTGAACAGTAACAACACCAGGGAGGAAAATTGCCTCATTTTAGGTTTTGTTAAAATCCCCAAACTGGACCAGGCTCATCAACAGGTTCTAAACTACCAGGCACGCCTGAACCATTGAAGAGGTTTGGGTGGGCAGCAGGGAAAGTTAGGCAAAAATTAGTATCTTCTGATGAGGTTTTCTTAATGTTCCTGCATTCATGAGAACTGCAACCAGATGGGAGGAGTTTGAACTTCCTGAGATCATTTGGAGAGTGAAACAAACATTTATGGGTGCACAGTGGATGTGCTCATGATGGAACCAGAAACAGAGTGACAAATCTAGACTGGCATCCCTGCATAGATCATCACGAAAAGAATGAATTGTGGCTGGAGAACTGACTACCTGAAGGAAATTCCCTGTATGTCTTAATGAGTTTCTAAAATGCAGAGGAGAGTATTAGATGCAAAAAATTGAATTTTAGGAATGATCAAATCTTGGGATCTGTGATTTGGCCCATTGTAAGTAACAATGGCCTCCTGAAAAAATTGAAAGCTGAAAACAAAATTAAAAAGTCAGGGAGTTTCAGCTCATATCTTCTCACAAAAATATTGTGCTAAAACTATACTTACTGCCAATAATAATGACTAGAGGTATTTTAGTTGATCTTTTAAAGATCATTTATCTATTTTGAGTGTTCTAATGTTATTGAAAATGCAACAGTGGACAGAAGCATCAGATAGTCTTTCTGAGTTACACTGACATTAAATCTTTGGGTTTGGGAATAGTGGCACAAGGTAATTAACATACATGCTGTTGGCACCATATTCTTTGTGTATATTTCTGAATAGAAAAGAGGCTCTGAGAAATACATACCAGGCAGTTACAGGTTAAGGATCATTTACATAAATTAGCAAATTTGCAAATGAATTCATCTAGTGAAAAGTAAGACACGGGACACTGCATTTTAATAATTGACATTCCACATGAAATGCAATGTTCTTGAGGAGGAAATTGAGCTCCAGGTTGCTATTAGAACCAGCAGAGCAGCAAGAGCTGGAAAGAAATGCCATCTCATATTATGCGAGTTACTGCTCCTGCATAACAACTATCTCCTATTCTAGATAGACTTCATTTTAGTAAAACTAGTGCTACAGTTTTTACAGAAGAAAAATCCAGTCATCGACAATGCTGATCAGGAAACAAAAATGCAAGAAATCTTTGTGATCTGGTTCTAACAGTCAGATAGTAATTCCTTATGCTCTAAAGTAATCTTTCTTCTTCTGTTTTATTTGGCAACCAAATGTCCTTACTTTTCTGTTATACCAAGTAGTTACAAGCTTACCCCAAAGTAGGCAACACTGACAGAAAATTATAAATTATCTAATTTTTTTGTTCCCTGTCACAACACAGGTTAAATTGCACAATAAAGATAAGTGGTCCACTTAGCTGCTTCCTGCTGTCCTGATCAGTTTAAGAACACATTATGTTACAAATCTTGTTCTTGATACAGAAGTAATGACTTTCATAAGGTGCTAGTCAGTCATTCAAAGTCACAATACTTTCATTGTATGCCATAAATACAAATTATATGCTCATAGAGAGCTGAAAGCAAATGTGTCCTAGTAATGTTTCTTAATATAATTTAAAGATTGACTTAAAGTGAACCGAATCATTCTTACAATGATATACTTTTTCCAAGATCACATACAGTAAATGTGTCATTTCAGTGAATGCCAGTAAAATTTCTCCTCTTGTAATATTCTGAAATACTGATGAGAGAGTTTTTGTCCTTAATCTGACTACAACTCTGACATCATCCATAGAGAGTACTGTGTTAAACTTCCTGACCTGAAAAGATAAAGCAACAAACTACTGTTACTTGCCTACAACGTCTGACATTTGGTTGTCCTAACATTCTTTTTACTTCTGTTTTTATACAATTTATTGCAGCAAGATGGACAAGCTGATTAAGCTCTCTTCCCCTTCATTTCTCTCCTTTGTTGTAGGAACCTGAGATATTTTGGTTCCCAAATAAGTTGAGAAGTCCCTCCAAATGAATCAGCTGCATTAATAATATTTATTTCATCAAATGGTTCATCTGTTTTAAATATAGACAACAAGAGTCTTACCTGTAATGAGCTCATACTCAATAAATGGGTAGGCTGACATCCTTTTTCTTCAGTATTTTGATACGCACTGTGGTGCATATATACGTACAGGCAGAGGAAGTACATTTACAGATTGCCCTGATACAGTGATGCCCTGATAAGCAAAACTTGCTGCCCTCACTGGCATGGGAGCAAATTTCTGTAACTCTCATGCCCTTTGGTATAAAGTCTTTCTGAAAAGCATTCTCCTGTACTGATTAACAGACTGAATGAAGAAAGCTTCCATTTTCAAATTAATTCTTCATGACACAAAAATAAATGTCACATATTAATAGGAACAATCATGTGACAGAATTCGTTTACAATAAAGAAGAAAGAAAGCAGCTTTTGGACTTTTTTCCCAACTCAGGACATTCTTTCCCCACCAAAGCAGCACTGTAACCTGGGTCAGATATTCCTCTGCACTGTCCCCTATGCAGAGTAGTCAATAGGCTTTGCAGAAGTCCATAGCTTCACCAAATAAGACTTTACCTTTAAGAGTGCAGTAACAGAGTGAATGCCTTTTCACCACGGTGTCACTGATGGATCTGAGCAGCTTTTCATGTATGCATGCTGCAAACTCTTTATATTTTTACATTCTAATAACAGTGAACAGCATAAATTATCTCTAATTCTTGATTCTGCGAGGAAGCAGCCATCTGGTCTAATACCACTGTGACAGTGATATAGGACTGAACACTCTGTGCTTGGTCTGCTGCACAGAAAAGGACAATAGGACATATTTTAAAATGTCAGGGTACATCAGAACCATATTCAGGAAAGTTTGCATTTATGAAAATTGATAGTATCGGAGATATATCATGATGCAGATCTAATCATGGCTGCTGGTATGGTGAATTAAATTAAGAGCTGATTTGAATTTTTCTAATTAAAGATGTGTTATTCCTTCTCTCCTCATGTTTTCTCTTTTGGTAAAAGAAGCTTATTAAACAATTTTCAGGAAAGCTTTGTGATTCAAAGGGTTAAAGCTTTAGCAAAAAAACCCCTGGTATCAGTGGTGGTTTGACTGTCTCAGTGCAGTATTCAGTGGGCATTTGTTTGTATTCCACAATCATTGCTGATATTTATATAATTGTTACTGTTTAAACTAGATAGACTTGGTGATATGCGTACCCAGGTAGTGCAGGGTAGGATGGCATGGAGGCACAGCAGCTCAGCAGAGCTGAGCAGAGCTGTACAAGGTGCTCTGTGTGCTCTTTCAGCCCTAGAGAGCTCTCTAACTTGTCTGCTTTCAATGTCTAAAATACATGTACTGAAAATAAAGGAAGGGCAAAAAGAAAAAGAAATTTTACTTACATGGAAGTAAGCACATTGTAAAGTTAAGCTCACATGAATTAGATCAAAACCTATCAACTCCTGATCTGCCCCTACAAATTAACTTCATCTTTGCTGTAGTGTTTAGTTATATAAGTACCTTGTTATGTAACTTCTCTTATTTAAAGTTTTTTTTATAATGCCAAATATTTTTCAAGACTTCAAGGCATCAGGAACTTGAGAGTGTCATTTGTAGGCATCACATGTAATGTATTTCCATGGTTAGCCTTAGTGGCTTTAAGAAACTTACTGTATTATTTGAAAATAAACAAGAAATAGTTATTTTCACAGCATGAATGGTAGTTAACCTACAGAGGTCAAAGAGTTAAATACTGTAATGGGATTTTTAAAGGGACTTCTTAATTTTATGACCAATAATATCATTTGTAATTTTATGTACTAGGAGGGGCCATCAAATTCATACTCCAGGGTGTTAGCTGATCACAGGGATAAGAAACAGTCCTCTCATCCCTTTCTGCCATGTAGGACATTGCATAATTAGCCAGCTGTTTTCTTTGAAGCACCTAACAGGCCACTGGTAAAGGCAGAATTCTGAGCTTGAAGGATAATTGATCCAATCTGGCTTGGTAACTCTATGTTCACTTGTCTACTCTTAAAATATATATTCTTCAGATCAAAGATGGGGCATTTTCGAGTTTTTCATTTTGCTTTCTGCTTACAAACATGCCAGACATATACATTACATGAGTTCTTTCAGAAAGTGGTCATTCTGGAGCTTGTGTTGGCATATTTACTAGTTGGAATTGTCCAGTGCTGTGAGTACCTTTAAGGCTGTATAATATAGAGAAATGCTACTTGCGGGGCATTTTTCTTAAGGATGCTGTGTGCCAGTTTTGCTAACTCAGGATGTCAAAAGTTAAGGCTTACTTGCATTGTTCAATCCTTCTTACCAGCTCACCTTCTCACTACCAAAACATCCCTGAAGTGCTGGAATGCTGCTTTCAGGGACACTTTCTTAAAGAGGCAAATGCAAACATAAGCTGTTCATGAAGGGGAAAGGAAGATAAAGCAAAAGATAGGGAGCTTAGCCCAGCTCCTGCCTTTGCAGGGGCAATCTCATGTCATATTTCTGCTTCACAGCATCAGAAATGGTCATACAAATACCGAAAGCAAAGAAAGCACACCTTCAGAGGTAAGTATGGAAAAGTGTGTTAATATAGGTATAGCATCATTTTGCACACCAAATTTTTGGGCAAAAATTCAAGCTCTGGCTAGAATCTTGCATTTGTGTGAAGCAAGTGGGAAGCTTGTGTGTGCCTAGGATGGAAATGGCCACCATCTCCATGAGTAGTTAGAGACTTTCCAGAGTTGGATGTGAAATGATTTGATTTATCTTTGCTTACAGCCTTGTATCAGAGCCTGAAGGAAGAAAAAAAAAAAAAAAAAAAGGAATGTTAGCTTACATGATCAAGTTTCTGCAGATATTTTATTTTCCCTGTTAACTTTCAGATAGATCACATGAAAGGCAAAGTTTCTAAAGATTATTTCCTTGTGGGTTTCCTTCTCTTGCAATCCCAAGTGGTTATAATCTTTTAAATTCATACAGACAATAAGAAAACTTATACCTTCAGGTAATTTGTTATTCTGTGCCTTAAACTTGTGTGAAGAAGCCAACTAACCCACTGATCTTCAATCTTCTGTTGCTTTGCTGTTTCAGAACCAAAGTAAAATCTAATCAAATCTGTTAGGTTCCATGAAATCCTAAACTCAAGCCACTTCCCATTTCTGGCAGAAAAAGCAGAAGCAATGCTAGTTCCCCAAATCCCTATCAAATGATCGCAGTATAGAAAGTTAAAAAATGCTATCTTGGAAGCAAGGACTGGACAGAAATTGGATAAGAACTTGTGCTCCTCCCTCCTCTGTGTATATTCTTTGATACCTCCATCAGTGTCCTTTATGTATATGTTGAAATAAAATTTTGAAAAGTCTTTAAGTTTTGAGCTTCTTTTCTCCTCCCATATTTTACACAAGGATCTTCTGTGAGCAGTCAGTGCACCCAAAGTTATGCCTGAGCTTTTCTAGGTCATTGTTGCTACAGAGAGCCATAGGGGAAACCATAGTCCCCTTCTGGTGCTGCCTCTGCCAGGTTCTGACCATGCTGTGAGCCCATTAAAAACACTGAACTGGCAGAAAGCTAACTTGGCAAGAAAAAATGGATCATTTTTATTCAGTTTGTGAACTGAATGAGGTTACAGAACAAGGAGAGGTAGGGGATGAAACTAGGAGAAATTAGTGGGGTGTACAACAGTCTCTTTTGTTGACAGTAAGTTTCATCACTTCAGCCATGGTGTTTAGCATGACCCAAGATGTCTGGAAATTGAGAAAAGCAGTTACTGTTAAATGGCATTACTTTTAAGATTTTGTGCTTTGATCTCATCAGGTTTCTTAGGACAAAGAAGGTCATGGCTGCTCAGATGAGATCCTTCACTTCCCTTTCCTCTTTTCCCTTGAAAAGCCAAAGCTAATATACTAATTTGTTCCTACCCTCTGCGCTGAACTTTCATTCAGTCAGAAAGGCAATGAATGTGCAACAGTGAGCATTACTTTTGGATGAGATACCAAGGCAGGGTCTTGACTCTTTAAATAGAATGAAATTATACCTGTACCAAGACCCTCAAACGTCTGTTAATCAGACTCAGGAAATGCTAATGAGAGGAGAGTTTACAACAGAGGTACTGCTAACAGGTTGCTGTGTAACCAAGAAAGATCTGTGCTATTTGTATTCTTCTCTGAATGCTTCTACATCTGGGTAGAAGTTGCATGTGTTCATTATCACAAGTCCACAGGCAGTAATGAACTAAAAGCTGGCAATCTTTTCTCTATCTGGACAGTGCGAAATAGTTTGCATGTGCTGTTCATAAGAATTTCTAGAGGTTTTGTTGCAGAAACTCAAAGTCTGGCCCATATAAAAAGATGTTATTGAGTAATTTGTGCAATCTGTATTATAGAGTGAATTTGAACTTTCTTTTTGAAAAGCCATCACTGTAGTAGTTGGACTGTTCATTCTTATGTGTTATTTGTCTTAGAAACATAACAGAACAAGAAAGAAAGACAGAAAGACAAAGGAAGGAAGGAAGGAAGGAAGGAAGGAAGGAAGGAAGGAAGGAAGGAAGGAAGGAAGGAAGGAAGGAGAGACTAGAAGAAAGGAAGGAAAAGAAAGAGAGAGTGAAAGAAAGAGTGAAACAAAGAAAGAAAGAAACAGAGAGACAGAGAGAAGCTGAGCAAGAGAGAGAGAGGGGTAAAGACAATTCCAGTATACTTTCTGGTAGAGTTTTCAGTAAAGGACTCATTAGAGCACCGGAGGAAGCATGTGGAGGATAATTACTTAAGAACAAGCCAAATGCTGCAACATTACCGTAAGCCATAGGAAGAAGGCTATGAAATGCTGTGGGCACCTACACACATCAGGACAACTAAGAAAAAAGGTAAGTGACCGTCTACTAGTATGATACCTATTTCACTTTTAAAGATTGAAAACGGTGGGGCTTTTGAATCAGAAATACAAATTACTCATTTTTCTATGATACCCTGATGTCTTGCTAGCAAGTGTTTTCCAGTCAATCAGTCACTCAAGTAGTCAAAATCTTTAACCACATAAATATCTATTGAGAACGAATTTCATTTACAGTGGTGACCTGGCCAAGAGAGCTCACAAACAGCAGTATGTAACATCACTCACAGACATACAATCACTATTGTATATTACTAGAAAGCTACCAAACATATCACCAGGCATAAATCAATTATATAAAATACCACAAACATCAAATAAACCAATAAAAGAGGGAAGGTCATAACACCACCAGACATGTCATGAATAACCGCCACAAACATCAGCCCGTGATTCATCCACAGTATGAATAAAAACCCAAAAGATATACAAGCAGTTCCTGTTAGATCCTTTTGTGTTCTATTAAAAATGTTACTGTCTTTTGATGCCGTCTATTTTACAACTTTACTTCTATTTACATTTCACTAAAAGAATCAATTATTTTTAAGGTCTTAATGTTAATTAAAATTGGGGGTTTTGTTTGTTATATAAATTTGCATTTTAGCGTGTATATTTTGCTTAATAATTAATTGCATATGTTTCCATGCTTGCTTATAATTGGTAATACTTTGCATTTAGTAATGTAGTTCACAGTATTACTGTAGTTTGGTCTTCCAAAAGAAACTGGACATAGTACACGATGGGAGACATAGTTTGGTATCATTGTCATTGTCATGTGTGTGTGTCTCCTCCACCCCTGCCCGGGGTAGTGAACATAATTCAAAAGCCGCTAAGATTTGAAGAACACTACCTCCAGGTAGGCAACGTCTCTTAGAATCCGCACCACTATATGTATATTAGCAACAAAGAACACATATAGAACCATTGTTAAACTTGGGCTTTAGAGAGCTGAGAGCTTATACGTAGAATACAGCATATCTGTAATGATTAAATGTGATGATTGCAATTGGTTTTTAAATGCCGGATCCCAGCTTTTTTAGGGTCTATGTCTGTATGTCTTATTACCAGAAGTTCATGTTAAATGCCTACCAGTCTAGAGGGATCCTATTCCTCAGTACTCACAACTGGAATATAAATTTATATTTTTGCAAGGGCCACAAGAGTTTGACCTTTGCAGATTCTGGTTTATTTGATAGTGTTTGACACATGGTTTTCAGGTTGCATTCAAAACAGATGTCTCATCAAATTGAATGAAATTTTATTAAATAAGTAATATAGAATATGCTAAGTTCCACCCTCTGCTTAGTACTCCCAATTAGTCAACATTAATATAATGTAAATAAGCATTGCCTTCAATCAAACTTGACAGAAAATTTGATAGCATGTCTCATCAGATCCTGTTCTCAAAGGGGACATCTAAGCAACTCACAGCTTACAAGGTAGTGATGATATTGTCCACCATTTACACTCCAGTAGTTTTCAGCTGGTCAAACATCAGCAAGACAAACCTGTCTGCTATCTTGGCAACAAATTTATTTTACTGCTGAAAACAAGATTTGCATTTAAAACTCTTTTATAGCTAAACTGAATGTAATTGAATGGAAAAAGTGGGTGAAAACATTTGGTTTATTTATATACATCCTCTTCCAGACATGAAGCATATTTTGAAATTCAGAATAAATAGATCATCCAGACTCTAATCTAGATCCCCTGCTTTTAAACTGATGATATTGGCTGAAAATCAGATCACCATCATTTCAGATTAGTCATTTTCTGCTTCATTGATAACATATGCATTTAGTAGCAAGTTCTGAACATTTAAAAAAATAAACTCCAACCCTTTTATGCATGCATTTTTCAGATATAGACCCAGCTAGTATATGCTAACGCCAAGCAATTTGTTTTGCAGCGTGTCACATAATTCTCTTTTTTTTTACACCCAATATCTATGATTAAGAAATGTAATACATACTAAGAAAGCCTTAGATAATTTACACGATGCATTAAAGTGTTTTGCATGAGAATATAGTATGATGCAGACAGCAGAAGAATTATGTCTTTCATTAAAAGGTTTGCAACTCAGTGTGGTATGATATAACTATAGCAGTTTTTCTGTCTCAGTGAAGGTTTTTTATTTTAAACACTGCCTTGAAAACCAAGGGATGCATATGCAATAGCACTACTTTAGCTATATGTTTTAACTTAATATCACCTCCTAGTAATTACACACTGTCAGTTTACCTGCTGTCCCAGGGTTATGGGTGAACAGCCATGCTGTCACTGCTCTTCATCTCTCTGAATCTTGATGTAAGCAGTAAAATAAGATGGCGTTTTTTCATTATTTAACATTTTAAAAAAATCCTAGTTCAAAGCCCATTTGAAGCAGTTCATCAAGAATGATATACATTATGGTCAGGATTAAAAGAAAACCAATTACATGGAAAAAATATGATTTTTGCCCCAGATCCTTTATGTGCAAATTAGGGTGTGTATTTGCTGCCTAATTTAGAAAGCACCGAAGGACAACTTACAGGGATGTAGAGTAGCCTTTGGAGCAGTTCAACATTTGTGTTCCCTGAGGAATTAAAGCAGACAAGAGGAATGATGCACTTCATAAGGTTTGTGTTTGGGATAAAACTTGGTCATTCCTCAGCATGCTTTGCACTATCTGAAAAAACACTTCTGGTGTAGACTAGCAGCTTGGAAGCTTCTCTGGCTTGGAGTAATCTCCAAATGTGGCAGTATGTGTATAGGCTGTTCTGCATCCTATTCATGCCTTCACTGTATTGCTGACAGAATAAAGACAGAGCTCTAAGCTGAGGCAGCATTTTGGTGCTGTCTGACTATAAGAATGGTTTACAAGGCAGAAAAGGTTTCAGCTCTTTGCTCTTCAGGGTCTATTTAAGAGGCGCTAGAGACCATGCTTAGAGCCTTACAGATGTCTTCCCTCTCTCCCATCTGCTGAAGTTAAGCACAACCTGCTGTGACAGTTTTCTACCTGTTTTTCTTACATCGTTGTCTTATTACTTGTCAACTTCATTTTGAGTTCACCAGTTCTTCATATTTTTACACTAAATATTTTCTTGAAATAGAACAACTAAGAACCTGTTATTTCTTTCCACATCAAAAATTTACTGCTATATTTTCAGGGAAAAAAATGGATTGTACTTTTTTGTAACAACCAGACATCATGACTGGCATTTTATTGAGGCTTTATCTCAGCATGCAGATTAGCATGATAGGTAGTTGCTTCACACACTCGCCACCTCCAGCTAGGTTTAAGCATCTACAACATCAGGGGATATTTTGTTCCTGGCTCAATGCACGGTTACTATTGTTTGGCTTGTGGTGCTTAAAACAAAATATATTAGAGCTCCTGGTGCAGACAAGAATAGTAATACCTCTTTAAGAACAGTGACTATAAACTAAAATGCAGGAGATTTAATTTCACTTTGTAATAATTAATATTAGCTGGTGTAATTGCTAATACCATTTCAGCTAAGTGGTAAAAAAGACTGCAATATCTAGCCCTCAAAAACAGTTCCTCTGTTTTGATGTTTCCAACTAATCTAACACAGAGACTTAATAAATCCAAGGCATTTAAAGGAGTTTTCCGTAAGCTGTTCTGTTATGATGTGGGCTTTGGTGAAATTTATTTAAGCTGTATTTAAAAACAAATTGACGAAGCAGTAAATCTTTTGTTGTTTGGCCAAAGCTTACTTGTACTTTGGTGCAGAAGGATAATAGAGTTCTACTGTAAGTGCAGAGCTGCCAAGACTGAGAACCTGTATTCCCTCCCAAGATCTTGTTTACAAAGACAGGAAAACTCAGCATGGCTTATCTGGCACTGATACTTCACCTTAAAGAGGTTGTATTTCTTCCACATCCTCCTTCCCACAGACTGCAGCAGGTTGGATTCACAGCCCATAGGACTTGGGCAGCAGTGTGTTCCCAGGGCAGAGGAGAAAACCCCAAGGGACCTACAGCGATAACTACCCCCATGCAACACAGTGTGCTCAGATTAATGATAGCAATATGCAAATTTTTGACTACTGTGATGGCTTTTAAGGGTGTGGACATCTGGATGCCTTTCAATCTAACAGAGCGCTCAATTCAATGATATGCATCAAGGCACCAATGGTATAGTGCTATTTTTGTATCTTTCTTCCTGATAACCAAGCTGAATTCTAGACCCCTGTAGTGAGGTCCATGGCCCTTACTTGCTGTCTAGTTAATAATTTGCTGCATGAATCACAAACCATCTCCCAAATGATCTGGGGATCTGAAAAAGTGAGAGTGACACTGACTCACCTTTTGAAAATACGGTGCATTGAGCTATGAATGAAAACTGTTATTATGGCAATTGGTGTGTCCTGAGGGCAGCGCAACTTGCCTGTTGCTGGTATTCAAGGAATGGTCTTGTGGAAATTATTTATTTCATATCCATTTAGCTCAGATGAATAGTAAAACTTCAATCTAGTCCATCCTCCTTCAGCTCAGATGTTTGGAACAAGTTAGCCACAGCTGATAACTTCACCTGACGTAATTCTCCCGAGACCAGAGCTCCAGATGAGGGCTATGGCAGAACTAGACTATCTCTGAAATCACTGATCAAAAAATAGGAATTAAAATTAAGGTCAAACAGAGGAAAACTCTCCATGGATCTTCCTGGGTTCATCTCTGCCATACAATGTCTTGGTGATGCCGTATATCTTGCTCTGCAGCAAATTTGCATTTGGTCAATAACTCTTATGTGCTGTGACTTTCAGCACTAAAGATTGCTCACAGCAAAAGTCACTAGCAGCTGAATTTTGAATGTATGAAGTTCTACATATTACCAATCACTCCTCCTCTCTCGCCAAAATTAACCATCTAAAATGGACAAGCCAAATTTATTGCAAACTTCTAATTTTAATATCAATCTACCTTAAGTCAACAGCTGTGAAATAAAGATAGCAATGCTTATTTACGTCAAAGTGTTAGTAAGAGGATAGGTGCTTTACAGAAAGTAAGTGCTGTATTGATAAGGACCACAGGAATTCACCTGATTAAATGAGGACTTCTGTCTTCAGAACATACTTTCAATAGTGCATAGGAAATAATTGGTGGGACCACAAACTGGTAATAAGGGAAAACCTGATGATTCAAGAGCTTCGTATTTAGTGGTCACTGCTCACCCTGTATGTCACATATTATCGCATCCTGGAACTTGAGAAAAATGTTGTGGAACATGTGTCAAAAATAGCATGCAGTCATATAACTAAAGGCTTTGGTTAGGTGCATACATACAAAAGGTTTGAATTAGTTTTGTATAGACTTCTATTATTCTAGATTTTCTTAACTTTGGCGTGCTTGGCTTTATAACCTTATAAATGTTCTTTCTGAATAGTTCTGGTGCAAAATTATAGGAAACATTAGACTGAAAGGAAAAGATGCTTTGAGATATACAATCTATCAAATTTTTCAGACCAAATTTATGTGTTGGTGTTTGCCATCTGAGGCAATGAGTATAGGGTCAAATAAAAACAGTGTCAAAGCAGATATCTAAATGAGTATGAAAAAAAAAATCTTCTTTGTACATTTTCTCAATATCAGAGAGTCTTACATATGTGATTTGGGGTTTTTTTAATAGGTTTTTTTTTTTGTTTGTACTCACACACACAGCTTCTGGTGGCCTGTGTTCTGTACTCCGACATGACAAAAATTCAGAAGTGAGATGAGGATGGGAACAACCCAAAAGATACCTCGGGATTACTAGCCTGCATCCTAAGGGCCCAAAACATGACATTTCTGTCTCTTCAAAACATCTGTCCTTTCCTTATATATATCTTTAAGAGATGCTGTTTATCCATAAACAGCTATCTTCCGTAAGAAATTGTATGTGTTCTTATAACGCAATATAGATACACCCTGAAACACGTGCCTTATGGGAAAAATTGTAATGAAGTGGCACTTCACTGGAAAAAATGTAATGAGGTGCCACTCAAATTATACCAGGAGAAGGTTAAGATCATCTGTGTGTGCCGTGAATGACATGCTGTTTACATCCTCAGGAAAACATTCCATACAATTAAAATGTGAAATATTAGAGATTTCCTTTGCTATCCCAGTTAATAGAAAGTATATGTGATACAATGTACTCAGATATCACTGAATGCAGAGGCCTGTTACCTCTGCCTAGTGCCAGCAACACCCGCACAGTGCAATTGATATTGCAAGTGGTTTTCTCCTTAAAGCTGCAGACCATTATGAAATGTCAGGCTTCCTGCTGGTGCTCTAAGATGGGAAGCAGTTGCAAAGACTGGAACAAGTAATATAGCTAGCCTAGCTTACAGCAGCACTATCAGAAGTGTTTGCTTTTATTCACTAAGCATTAATCACCTAAACCCAGTTTTAGTCATCAATGAAATGCTGAATCAGAGTTAGAATTTGCTCCCATATTTACAGGTAGGCTATTTTCATAATCTTAGGTATTAATAAGCTGCTTTATACAAATATAAATACTTTTTTTAAACAATGCTTATTATTCAGATTTAAATTCACATAAACAAGGGCAGAGAAAGACTATTTTGTGTTTGCATCTTTTTTCCAATGATACTACAGGGTACTGAATGTAGCTATGTGATCATGCATAAACATGACTTTTAAAGCTAATAAGAGTCTTTGACATCAATAACGATGACATTAATTGCTTTAGGAGAAATTAAATGTATTGTTAAAGACTTGTTTTTAAAAAATAATCCTTACTTTTGGAACATTTTGTTGATATTTTGAAAACTATCCATGTTACCATGTGAATTGAGAAAGTTTTGTAGCAACATAAAGTATTTGAGTCCTACAACAGGGGCTTCCTCTTAGAACTGTGAGCCCAAGTTAACAGCTTCCAGAAACCAAGGAAAGTACGGTTCTAATAACTACCCTGGTAGAGTTACACAGTAAATATACCTGCCTGTTGGCTGAAGAACGTGCCCTCAGACTACTGGTTGAATGTACACTTACTATTACTACAGAAATTAAATTCCACAAAGTCTTGCATCCACTAAGGTGGATAGCAAAATTCCGGTAAAGTTCAAGAAAGTCAAGGATTTATCCAGATACTCAGTCTCCAAATGGGAGTTTAGTGTAGTCTCTGACACCATTTACAGAGATGAAAAGTATCTCAGAGTGTGATCCATATTTTTTTGCTATATACTTAAAACTTTTATGCAAAACATACTGATCATAATTGAAATATGTTTTTTCATAAATCGATTTTACCCTACGACCGTTTATGCATCTGTT
Source organism: Antrostomus carolinensis (assembly GCF_000700745.2). Taxonomy (NCBI): domain Eukaryota; kingdom Metazoa; phylum Chordata; class Aves; order Caprimulgiformes; family Caprimulgidae; genus Antrostomus; species Antrostomus carolinensis. The sequence continues at coordinate 92,484 of NW_010303538.1, forward strand.
TCAGAAGCAATGTACAGACCCATTACTTAATGAACAATCTCTAGGCACCCTGTAATAAATTTTACACATTTCTAATCTTTTAACATTTATGGCACTGCTATCTTTAATTCTGAGAGAAACAAGGTTTGCCCATATTTTAAAATAACATGGCTATTTTACTAAATGTGTAGAATGAACAATGCTTATTGTTAAGATTTAAATTTATTTCAGTAAGGGCAGAGAAATGTTCTATTTTATGTTAGCCTGTTTTTCCAATGATATTACATGGTACTGAACCTAGCTATATGATCATGCATAAACATGACCCTTCCAAAAGAGGCTGCTGGCCTTAAAAGCAGTTCTTACTAGTTAAATTATAGAAGCTTGGATGGCCATCAGTATCAAGAAATAATTGCAACTTTATCAGGCTGTTCTCAAGTAAGTGCTGTCACTGCCTGAATCTGGTGATAAATTGCATTGATCATGTAGGTTACAGAACCCCTATCAGTATCAAAGGAAAGACATTATAGTTTGACAGTGGTGTCTGCATTGTCAACTTCTGGAAGTATTGTACTGCACTACATTGAATGGCTCATTTAATAACTGTTTATAAATTAAACAGCAGAAAAAATATTCCTAGCAACTTAAAATGCTTGGGAGAATTTTTAGAACACTTATTTTTAACAGACATTTCAATTTAGGTAAAAGTTTGAACTCTGGATATTTCAATAACGTTGGACAATGTTATTGCAAACAGTGAATTGGTGAACGTGCACTCTAGAAGGCAACATCAGGCTCATTTTTTTAGGAACACCCATTTGTATGGGAGGGTAACATGCTGTATATGTCATGGTCAGTTAATAGGAGTTACAGAGAAGTTTCCACAAGCTGTGTGGAAACCTTGGCTTCAAAACTGACAGGAGTTTTTCATATTGTAGCAAGATTCTGATCTTCTGTTCACTTGTTAGCTGTGAGTGTTTTAGGATTGCTGTGAAGCTTTGCGATTGAACCCACAGTGCTAATAGTTAATTTGAACGATATAGCAGCAGACTGTCACACTGGATGCTGCTATATTCAGGTAAAATGTTATGTGAGGGTACCTTATTAATTTTAAACAAAAGGTAGGGTTTACAGTAAAGTCAAATCTGCCCCATGGGCCAGACAGGTAATGTTCTTAAGCCTCAGGGAAATCTTTTATCACTCCTTCTGGCTTGAGCAGCTAGCCAAAATTTTTATTTTTAACAGTTATTCTTAGGAGTAAAATTAATGATCAAGTCAGAAATTTTAATTTAGAAACTTCTACTTTCTTAATATAGGAATATAGTTTATAAGAACATGGTGAAAAAAAGAGTTTTATTTTAAAAGTGGCATGAAGTGAGGGTAGGTATTGCGGTATTGCCATTAGTCTAGCAACAACTTTTTCTTTGGTGCTCAGTATCCACACTTACAGAATAGACTGTTATGCACTCAAATCTGTGACCAGAAATTGACTCTTTATAAGGAAAAATCCAATATCCAGTTCCTTGTTCTTCTTGTGCCTAATAAACAGAGAAAGTTTTGCATATTTTGATACAGCTTCCCTTCACCCCCTTTTTTAATGGATTCTGCTCTGGGTCTTAAGAAACGTGTGGCTTGGTCCTCGGCCGCATCTTAGCTAGCTTCAATGAGAGCTAGAAATTCAAAATAAAGTGTCTCATAGGTTATGTCTGCTAACAAATTTCCACTAATTGACATCAAACTGGTTAATTTCCATATAATAAGTGTTGACTGATTCAAGGGCTTGACTCAACTGGCCAAGACTGTCCTTACAATGATCACTTATGGGCTACCTTTTTGGAACACAGTGGAATATTTAAGGTCTTGCCAGATTTCAAGGATGCTGGGAGTTGGAACAATGTTTTTAATCTTGGCTACTAATTACGTGGCAAAGGTATAAACTGGGCTTTGCAAATCATTATTTCCATTAGAAAGGTGTTGGAAGCAATTCCACTGAGGGCTTCCCTCCTATTTATGCAGCTGTTACTCCCATGGGAGGAGGCCATTGCAGTCCTGGCTGAAACATGGGCTTCTGTTCTGTTTCCACAGCACTTGGAAGAAAAACAAAACAGGGCTAATGAAAAACACACACGGGAAATGCTTTATTATTTCATCATCCTCACCTACTGAGATCTGGCACCACTCTGTGTTTAGGAAGAACTTCTCCCGCCCTCTCTCTCTCGCGCGCAGTGTGGTTGTATAAGGCTGACACTCTGTCATTTCCTGTCAGATCATTTCAGAGGAATTTGCTCTTATTTCCTCCCAGCCTCATCCCCTCCTCCTGGCCTCAGCCTTGGCTGCATGCCCCAGCAGCCATGCTGTGTTTACTTAACCGCCTGGAGCGCTGGGCAGCCTCTGCTAGAAATGCTGGGGCAACGCGCACACACGCACATCGTGAGCTCGCTCGCAGGAGTTCACGTTCACACTCAGGAAACAGACAGCAATTCTTTTGTGAAAAAAGCATGCAAGGTCCAAAGCCAAACATTATGCAGGGTCTTTGTAGATTGTAGGTATGTGAGTTCTAAACTTTTTTCACTAGATGTGGACAAAAATCATAGAATTTTTTTGGCCCGTAAGTCTCTAAGTAGATTTCTTTTGGAAGATGCTTTTTTGATCGTTTCACATATTCAAATAAAGGTAGATTTTGAACTTACCTGTGTATCACGGAATTCACAGAACATGACTAATTTGCGATTCAAATAATATGTTAGGATTACCAAACATGTCTGGCTCCAATATATGTATCCATAACACTGCCTATATATATGGTTACCACTACTATTTTTCTACTTCGGTGTACCTGTAACAGACTGGATAGATTAGCTAAAATGTCCATGCCTTATAAATGGTGTAAAGCTATTTTAGCACCCAACAATGGTGTGAAAACAAACCATGCAGAAACAGAACATTTATACTTGAATGATGTGTGAGCTTTTCAGTGGGTAAAGTGGTCACAGTTCATTGTTTAAAAAAAATAAGTCTTAAGTCACTAATAATCTCCACACCAAGATTTATGGCAGTGGAGAAAGAGAACTAAGTAAACTATCTGACTGAGAAGTCATTTCTTCCTTCCCTGGCAGCATAGGATTTGTTTAAACGCTGTTAGGAGAAGGCTAATTAAAATAATTTTGCCAGAAGTCTGGGAGATCGCTAAGCCCAACACCAGCTCCGTGCAGTTGATCTAGAATGACAACTTGTTCCTAAAATAAACTAGAAGTTTCTTACTGATATCGAAAATTAGAAGTTAGAGAAATACCTCCCTCTGACATAGTTCTAACAATAACCATTATTTTGAGTAGCAGGCATAAAATAAATTATAGTTGACATTTTATGACAACATTTAAGTTTTATTTAAGATTATTGCTGATATTTATTTAATTTAAAGTTAATGGGCTATCTGCCAGGCCAGAGCAAGAACAAATAGTTTCCATTCCACTTATGACAGACTTTTCCTGTCCAGAATACTGTCAGAGTTTAGAGCAAAATCATGCAATCACAATCCGTATAAGAGATTCTTTACTGTTATTAGCTGGAATTAACATTTAATCCATGTCCTCTTGTAATCCAATACAGTATCAGGCAAACAGTCCCAGTTTTTCATTTTATGATTCATATGCTTTTTGCTTTCTCAGTTCCATTGTACATCTAGTAGAGAGAAAAAATTAATACAGACAAGAAAATAGCAAGATTTATTTCCATTTGCTGAATATCCACAGTATTGAGCCTTAAAATCTAATATTAACACAACTTTTAGAATTTTCCGTTTTCTAAATTTATGAAATGGGAGTTAGAGAAATCTTCAATTCCCAAGCACAAATTAACTCACAGTATTAGAAAGTTTGCCCCTATGTCTGGAAGTGTGCTATTAATTTTGCAGTAGCTACCTCGGGTAAGCCCAGGTCTTTTTTCCATAAACAAATCTACCAAATAAGATACTTTAATTTTCCCAAGTAATGGTGGCAGAATTATAAGCACATTTTCTGTATTTTTTCCAGTTTGAATCATGTTTTGTTAAGTGAGAGGTACTCTCATGTACAGTTGTTAGTTTGTTTTCAGGACTATCTCTATATACTTCTAGCTTTCTTCAGTTTCTTTATATTCCTATATTTCTAGGTCCTTCATAGTGATGTCTGACCAAAACAATAGTAGTCTCAATGGAGATATTTCAAACCAAAACGAACATTTAGCGTTGCTTAGTGATTTTTTTTTTTTTTTTTTTTTTTTGAGTGCAAAGCCTGTGGGAGAGAGAGAAAGTATAAGGGATGCAAGAGTATCTTGTTATTTATGGTAAAATAGCATGGAAAATTTATCACAAATGCTGACATCTCATCTGAACATGATCCTGCTCACAACCACCAACAATATAGATTTTCTGAAATTTTACTCATTACTTAAACGTATTCAGGAATTCTTTTTAACTCTAGTGAGTTTACTATGAAGAATTTCCTGTAAGTATTCATTACATGGTACTCCAAGTCGGAGCTATGTTAGAGGTGATTGGGCAGGGTGTAATACTAGCCTTGACATTTTATGAATGCTGTCATGGACTGTATGGTCTCACTGTCTCCTCTTGAAATACTGTGTTTCTTTCTTGCTGGAGCAATCTGTGGGAAGGAAGAAAACTGCTTATTGGTGCTGAGAGCTGGTCAAAGCAGTTACAACACAGAAAATAGGGTGTTTGAGTCCACTGCCCTATTGCAAAGCAGGAGTATCCATGTCATTTTTGATAGATGCTTGTCTAATCTGTTCTTAAAGGCTTGCAGAGATGGAAACTCCTTATCTGCAGATAGTTGTTGGGATGGTCAGGAGCAGCATACCTGTGTGGATGAGGTCCCACGTACTCTCAGAACAATTTGTCTGAATAAACTGAGCTTACACACTTCAACACTCCTAAGGAAGATACCTAAAAACACATTTTGGTAAGCCTTAAGGAGATATAGGTAAAGTAGTCCACAGAAGGAAATGCCATCTATCTTTAAGTGCTACCAAAGCACTTAAAGAGACAATTTTCAGTCTAGAGAACCCAAACACACCTAAAACTGTGTGAATTATAGGAAATAGGGTAAGGTATGGCATTATTGCAAGCAAAGTTCTGGATGGGCACAAGGCAGCATTGATATTTGAGGATTTAGCAAATGCCACCTCATGCTTTGGAGAGAGGGTGTCTGAAACAAGAAGGTCCAGTGAAGATTATGTGTTATCAACAGCTGGGGACAGGAATGACCCAGGCTCTGAGTCAGGAGAGATGCAGCTGTCTAATTAATCCTCTTCAGACAAGTATTCAGAACATTTTGCCAAAACTGAATATCAGAATTTGAATTATTTCCTTTTATTTGTAAGTGCTGACAGTGTGCTAAGTACCACAAAAGAAAGAGCCCCTGTTTTGAGAGGCATCCAAAATAAATATAATCAATTTTCTTTTCTCAAGTTTGGCCCAAAGCCCATTAGTAGCCAAACTGTGATACAGTCCTAAATATAATGACATACTGTGCTCATTTTCCTCTGAGAAAGAGGACTGATGATAATGCTTATGAAGAATTTCAACTCTGTTACATGGGGACACATATAGACACAGACTGCAGGGCCACATGTCATTTAGGAAACAAGCATGCAATCAGTATTTTTCAATGTTGAGGTACTTGCATTAATTACTTGACTTTTGCTGACAATATTTGCATGTGTGAAACTCCCTAGGAAATAATTAGGAATGCAAGATAAAATCTTGAGCCCATTAGAGTTGAGGAATTTTCCTTCTGAATTAGAAGTTTATGGTACCTCCATTTTGATAGGTAAAGATCAGTCAGCTTTTTGTTCTGCTTTTGTACTGCCTATGTCCAAAACCTACAGCTCTTCTGCTCCAAAAGAAACTTTATCATAACTGTTATATAACCTAAACCTTCACATTATTCCGTGATCTGATTTTTTGAGTTTGAATGGATCTTTTTAATTTAAAAATTAAATCAGAATTTTACTGAGCAAAAAATATTAAAAGGTCCTTCTTGTTCTGTCCCATAAATTGGTGGTTTAAATCTAATTCCACAGAAATCAACAGAATTACATAATCGTAGGTAATAAAGAATGAGTATCCATATTCAAGTATTTACAGGAAATTCAGTTACATATTTATCTTCATGCAATATAGTGAACTGCTATCACCTTACCTAGTAAAATTTTAGCACACACATAAGCAGGTATGTTTCAGCCATGCCTTTAACAGGGAAAAGTGGTGGATACTTTTAACGTGTTTTACTTCGTCGGATTTGAATAGGGTCTTGTTTTTGTGAAACCTGGCTTGAATTCAAGTTAAAACATTGTTTGCTTTCTTTTTTTGTCTTCCTGTCCTTAACTATCCCTTTGCAGTGTGAAAATACTACAGCCTATGGTTGATGTCTTCATCACAGTGGAATGCTTTTAAACTTAATGAAGAGTTGCAATAAATCAGTACACTTCATTCTGCTTTCTATCATCAACACATACATACTTTCTTAGGTAATAATCCCCTCAGAGATTATTAGAAGTCAATAAGACACATTAAACATAATTAGTATTAACTTTGAAAAGGATTGCACCTGGTATCATATCTGGTAGCTATCTTGTTTCCAGTGAAATGACATTTATATGCTATCCATTTATGAATTCCTCAGAAGAAGAAAAAAATTACATAGCTTATGGCATTTAGGCATAGCCTTGTTTAGGATGCTGAAGCATGTGCATTTTGTGCAGAACTGGGGCCTTAACTGGATGACATGTTGAAGCAAGGACTTTATGTCATCCTGTGTTTGCTTGGCACCTACTACAAAGCACACAGGTACTGCAGGACTCTGTAATGATCATAAAAATATCATGTAGATTTTTATTTTTCTGTTGTTTCTTATTTCTAGACATGGTAAAATACTCCAGGAGTAGGGCACCCCACATCTCATCACATCAGGTACAAAAAATACAAGTAAACAGTTTAAACCCAAACCTGAACTTGGAGAATTTTGATTCAAATCATAATTTTTCAGTCCTTTCTCTATGCAAAAATAAATCAAGTGGCTCTGTCTCTTCATAGCTTCAGCCTTTGCAAAAACTGAAAGCTGGATCTGCTAGGAGCAGGGAGCTGGGCAAGTGATTCTGCAGCTAGTGTTAACTCCCAATTTTGCAGTTTTAATATTCTTGAAAAGGCTTTGGTAATTTTCTGAGCAAACACACAAGTCAATTCCTTTACTATTTGAGTTTGGTTGTCCCTTTTTTTCTCTACCAACATAGTTAAATCCTAATTAAATGTACTGCACCTGAAACTTGCCTTTTAAAATACTGAGAGTGATGGGTAGGGCAGGTTATTAAATTTTGCTTCAGGTTTTTCTTCTTAAAGATAATAAGGAAACTAATAAAGGGGCAAGATATTTGTGAAAGCAATACAAAAAGCCAAACAATTAAAGTGTATTCATTATGACTGAGAAATTTTTACAATATATTTGCTTATAGGTTTGTCCCTAACCAAGGTTACTAGATTATTAAGGAGGTTACTATGGAAACAATGAAACAGGGTTTCACAGATTTCCTCATTGCCCTTCTCAGTTAGGCTTTATTATATTTCATGTTGAAAAATAAACTATGCAATGTCTACAAATAAACAAGTCTCTCTTTGTGTGCAATAGGTATTTAAGATTGTAAATAACTTCTTGATATCTTACAACATGTTAGAAGATCACTTAATGGTTTATGTTCCATGAGGATACAACATATTTTATGAGATTTTTTGATATAGAAACAAGTTTAATGCCACCTTTATTGGCAGCAAGTTGTTAGTATTCAGTTTTTCTGTCTTTGGACCCCGAGTAATAAACCTGGAGTAGAAAGACAGACTGATAGGCAGCATAAGATAAAAAATACCTTAATAAAGCTTGAATTAAAAGTATTTTTCATGCTTTTATAAAAAAGCTGTTTATGAAAAATTGTTGACTCTGTCATATAAAACACCTCCCTGAAGATGACACTGGAGCAAGGTCCACAGGACACATTCCAACCATGAAACGGGGTGACCCTCAGCAGATTATGAAAGAGTTCAGCTAATGTCCAGACACTGCTATGCTTTCTTCACTGGAGGCAAATGCTTTTGAGATCAGATCAGTTTAAGGCCTAAGTCAGTAACTTTGTGCTTTGGCTCTGAAGTGATGACCTTAGAATTTAAGTTAATTGGAAACAACTTTTTCTAGCTCTCCTGGTTAAGAATATGAATTTACAGTAACAAATAGAGTTTGCTTAAGTGTTGAGACAACCTCTACTGAAAGCCATAGTTTATTGTTGTATTTGTAATCTGAGCAGACTATGCCTTCTTTCATGGAAAGAAAATACAAGCTGTACAGCATGCAGAGCTGGCCTTTCCTCAGTGTGGTTTGGAGGCAGTTTGGGGAATTAGATTTTTTGTCCAGCACTATTCTCTACAGTGGCTCTGGACTCGCATGGCATCAGGGCAGTCAAGCAGTGGAGTAAGTTGGCCAGACGCTGTGTAAACTCCATCCGTGGAGGTTTCAAAACCAGACCAGATACAGCCCTGAGTAACTTGGTCTGGCCTCAGGAGTTATTCTGATTTGAGCAGAAGATTGTACTAGAGATCTCCTGAGGTCCGTTTCATCCCTTCATTATCTTATGATCCTGTGTTTCTGGAGGAAACCCTCTGAAACTGGGCATGAGGAGGATATCGAGCTACAGCTTCACCAAAGAGACTATTCAGATGTCTAGTCCACTCATTTTCTCCCTAATTTGATTTCTGAAGTCTTCTAAAAGATGGTTAGACCTTTGAGTATAGCAGGAGCAAGTCATTCCTCTCAGTTCTTTTGAATACTGCTCTAGAAAAGAAGTACTGATTGAAGTCCTTTGAGATGTGAAAAGCAGGAGTATGTTGGATTAGATACACAATGTTTCAGGTTTTTTCCTCAGCCATGGGTGCTCCCTGTAGTTGTAAATGGAAGTTGAGAAAGGTTGATGAATTTCAAACAGACTGGATCTACACTACAGCAGTTCTGGAACTTCTCATGATGATTGTGACGCATGTCATCTGGCTTGTACAGCAGACTGGAATTGAGAGCACTTTTTCATATAAGGAAATACTCAGCAAAAACTTTTCCCTAATAGTCTTAGCTTTGAAATAGCTACCTCCTAATCTTTCTTTTGCAGATGTACAATCTAATACACAGGCTAAAAGATTTCCAATTTTCTCCGTTGTTAATATATGACACCTATTTGTTATGTTTTGCTTTGGGCTTAACCAGTTTTCTCTAAAATACATCCAAGGCAGATAGTCAACATCTAAGTTCCTTTTGGGGTTAGGAGGTTTACATTTTATATAAGATAACTTAGAGATTCACTGCTTACCTAAAAGTATTACAATTAGAGCTTGACTGTCTGTGGGCACTGAACCAGCTTAAGTGCATTGGTTCACTGACCAGTAGTTTTCACACTGAAATACGTAAGTTGCTTGTTCATCAAAGAAATGAGAGAACAATCTGATGGCTTTGTGTAAATTCACCATCAATTTACATTGAAACATGGGACTTTGCCACTAGCTTTCTATTTATTTTTGAACAGAGATAGCTGTGTATCTAACTGCTGACTATACTGAACAATTACATTATTGTAATGCTTAAATTGCTCCTAGAGGCCTATTTTAGCCTGAAAAATATATAAATGAATAAATTAAATGGTGTTTCAATATTCAGCATTTTACTACTGCTAATAATTTAGGAGTTGATTTCCTTTGCCTATTTTATTAATGTATTTATAGTACACAAGGAATATGCAGAGGTTTAATTACTTTTTATTTCCAGGGCTTACAGAAATTAAAATTCCGCACTGGACCAAATTCAGTTCTCAGAACAGGATATAACTTAAGACTTAACCTTAGTGGTGTCTGCAGGGAGAGGTTTTGAGCCTATTGTGATGGTCCTATTTTCTTATTTTTCTTTAAGTCTTTTAAGAAGCTGAACTGAAAAATTTTAAGTATTAAGTAATCCTTCAGGGTGTCTAACAGAATCTAAGCAGTTTTTTAAGGAATACAGATAAGCAAGAATATCTCGAAAATTTATTAGGTGTAGATGCTCTTTTAGACAGGCGCAAAAAGACAGAACTAAAAAAGAAACAGTCAATTTGTCAAAACCAGCCTTGTTTGAAATATATGCAATGCAAACTGCAGAAACTTCTTGTGTTACAGAGGAGAATAAGTGCTGAACAGAAAAGGTTAGCTCTTATCACAGACATCGTTTAAACCCATCTTTTATAGTGCCATAGGTACACACTTCACACACTTTACAGGGTTATAAAAAGTCAAGGTACTTACACTGGTGGGTTTACAACCCACAACCATGTGCTTAAGTGCTTTGATGGATCAGGCCCTTAACAAGAACAAACTCACAGTAAGATGAGGTAAGAACAATATTGAGGGAGGACTGAAGTGAGGTCATTAAATGGTAAGCAATGGTATTGTGTGTATATATACCCTGAGTGAGAGAGGATCTCTGCCTCAGAGGCCCACATCTGGAGGACAGTCCTGCAGAGACATGGTGCACTTCAGGCACTCCAGACATGTCTTTCAAGTATCTTTTTGCTATTGAACAGTGCGAGGCTTTTTAGAAGAAACATGCATCAAAACGTAAAGGAAAAAGAAGTTTGTTCAGTGAAAAAGGAAATATCTAGCTTGAGCAGAAGGTTAAGCCCCACAGAAATAGGAAAACTAGACTTAGCTGAAAAGGGGAAAAGCTACTAAAATTACATATTTAGTGCTTTTTTAGATATTAGTGGACAGAACTAATGCAGAACCAGAAAAATTTTTTAAGGAGCAGACTGCAATACTAAAAATAGTGGTTTTGCACAGTTTGCAAAGGAAAAAAAAACTGGGTATTTTTCACCTGTACTTCCACACACACTTTTTGGTAAAATTCATGCCTTAGCAATGAACAGTAAAGACACTAACATTTGAGTGAAATTATTTTGCAACTGTGTTCTCTAGCTGGCAATTAATATACTGGAATTTCTTAGGTAACACCTTAAGAACAATAGGAATGTCAGTTTTTATGATAAAGGTATATAATACAATGGGGCTGATCTGTGATGGAGATTTCCACATGTACCTAAATAAATCAAAGTGAAGAATAAATGTGACTGCAAGCTTCACTATACAGCCCTTCAGGCATCCAGAACCTACACGTGACCAGTGCCTTATGCTGTCATCCACATGAGAGCTGAGGATCCAGGACTGTTGGAACAGCCTCTACATGTAAATTATAGAAAAGAAGGAAAGAGAAGCTAGCATAATCACATCATGTGCGCTGCATGTCATACCACCGGAACAAAAAGTGCTTTCAATCACACAGCAATTGAATGATGGATATGCGTATTGGACCTTGTCAGAGTCCCAAGTCTGCCTACAAAGCCATTAACCAATTTGGTAGTTGAAACCATAGCCACTGAAGTAAAGCCTTAATTCAATGCAAATTAATTCCCAAATCCTCTGTCTGTAAGTCCCGGAGGGGTAACTATCTCTTAATAACAGAAGAGATCTGGTGTCTAGATTTTTTAAGTTAATACCTTGAGGAAACACGAGAGGGAAATGGCTACCTGTCCAACATAACTCTTCCTCCTGAACGCTCCTGCTTTCCAGGTACCCAATCTTCTCTAAAATAGGGAACTTATATGCATCTCAACCATTCAGTGTTTTGAAAGTGTATTACTAAACACAAATGAAATTCAGTGACTTTAATGGCCCTAGCACAAGTAATGACTGGAGCATTTTTGGATCTCCAAACCTGGCAGCTTACTAAAAGAAGAATACAGTTGCATGGAAATCAAGAGCAGAGGAAAATCTTAATGTGTTATTTGATTGGCAGCCCTGTGACTGAACCTTCTGGAGCACGTCAAATTGTGCCAGGAGATCGGGGGGCAAGAAAAATGTTCTGTTCCTAACTTGCAATATGCATGGACTGTTTAGACCTCAAGGCAGCCTAAAAGATATGTCTGCAAAGTTCAAACCATTGCCCTTCAGAAGTTAAGATGTGTTGGCAATATTAACCAGTGTTTCACTAAGATTCTTCCCATTAAATTAAGGTATATCTCATAAAGGTGATGATGAATTGTCCTTTGATAGCCACAGTCAGAGAGAAATGGTGTAAATCCAGCTTTTCTGCATCATTGTGAAGGCTTGCACAGATGCACACAAGAGGCTATCAGGCCAGGTTAAGTGACATTGTTGACACTCAGCAGCGCAGCGTCAACATCACAAGATCATAGAATCATAGAATCATAGAAT